>NC_041364.1:11892475-11917475 GCF_900634415.1 Cottoperca gobio
GATTTGACGTTGTCCTGGTGTGTTACAAAAAACACTTATGATCATATCTGTCAACCCTCCCGTTTTTCCTGGGATTATCCCGTATTTTTACTTCTATCCCGTTTTTCTCCTGCTTAAATATTTTCCCGAATTATTCCGTATTTTTTACTTTTCAAAAAAAAATAGGCCTAATTAAAAAAAGTGTAAAGTGGCCTCCGGTAGAGAAGGTGGCAGTATTATGTTTAACTTTAGTTGAAAAACGTTATCCACCAGTAAACACACAGAAGAAGAAAACAGGAACAATAACACAGAAGGTGAAGACGAAAACATATAGATGAGTCACAGTGAACGGGAGATAGATGGAGACACAGTTGTACCTGCCAAACAAGTTAAAACTTAATGTAAGTACCTGACCAAATGAGAGGAGACCTTCCATTATTTAATAAAAGCAGAGTTGGGCAAACTCGTGCTTTTTGTAAAGTGTGCCATTCAGATGTTAGCTTCGAACACGACGGAATAAGCGATGTTCACCAGCAAGAAAAATCGTCCAAGCACAAGCACGCCAAGAGGCACAAAAACATACACTGTCAATGACCAGACCAAGTGACCAAAGTTGAGGGAAAGATGTCGATGCTTTGCGCCAAAGATAATGTAGCCTTCAGCTTCTGCAATGATTTCAGTCGCAGTGTAGCGGACATATTTCCCGACTCTGCCATCGCAAGGAAGTACTCGTCGGGGAAAACAAAAGCCACACAACTCATCAATCATCAAATAAATTGATGATAACTCATCAAATAAAATACATACATCTTATAAACACATCTGTACAAGTAATACATACTTTAAATAAATATGTATTTCCTGAATGTATATACCCGTCCCTTATGGGTTTACATTTACATTGGTCCATCCATCCATCGTCTACCGCTTATCCAGGATCGGGTCGCGGAGGCAGCAGCTCCAGTAAGGAACCCCAATCTTCCCTTCTCCGGGACACATCCTCCAGCTCCGACTGGGGGATCCTGAGGCGTTCCCAGGCCAGTGAGGAGATATAATCTCTCCACCGAGTCCTGGGTCTTCCCCGGGGTCTCCTCCCAGCTGGACGTACCTGGAACACCTCTCTAGGGAGGTGCCCAGGTGGCATCCTTACTAGATGCCCGAACCACCTCAACTGGCTCCTTTCAATGTAAAGGAGCAGCGGCTCTACTCCGAGTCTCTCATGGATGGCTGAGCTTCTCACCCTATCTCTAAGGGAGACGCCAGCCACCCGTCTGAGAAAACCCATTTCGGCCGCTTGTACCTGTGATCTCGTTCTTTCGGTCATGACCCAGCCTTCATGACCATAGGTGAGGCTAGGAACGAAGATCGACCAGTATATTGAGAGCTTTGCCTTCTGGCTCAGCTCTCTTTTCGTCACAAACGGTGCGGTAAAGTGACTGTAGTATTTACATTGGTGGCTGTTAAAATATGGGTTAGTCTGGCAAAAGATTTCCCTTATTTTGAAATTCCAATGTTGACAGGTATGCTTATGATCCATACTAAGACGCATCTGTAGAAATCATTGGAAGTTCATTTCAAAGCACCTAGAAATGTGGTTTGGATCTGATTTGCAAACATCACATTTCATTAGATGTTTTGCTGTCCAGACTTTCTAAAATAAATCTGGATATGTAAAATTTTATTTTGGGCAGTCTGAAAAGGTCTATGAGATAACAATCTGTTAGAAAAATATTCTTAAAGAAACCCACGAAGTCAGATTCAGATCAGTTCTTTCCTTTGTTTATTCCTTGTTTACAGTAAAGACTTCTTCTATGATCTATAGTATAGCAGCAGTTCACACTCCTGTCCTCTGCTTTGGCTATACACTCAGTATTTTTCCCATCACAGTCCTTCCTAGTTGAAGTAGTATTCATGAAACTTCATGGACCTAAGAAGGAAGTCTTGCTCAAACTTCCATCTTTGCTAAGACAGTCAGACATGTTGTACTGTTAGTGTGTGTTTACCCAGTGAAGGCTCTCCAGCCGTCAGACGTAGCAGCATGGGGTTGAGGGTGCCCATGAAGAGGTAATGTCTGAGCTGCATCACCGAAAGCCAAACCGTGTGCCACACAAAGAGCCTGGACATCAAACACTCACGGAAACTCTTCTCTGAGAGAGATGAGGGGAGACCACAGAGATGGATGAATTACATTTTACAATGTATTAATCCATGCCACAGTAAAATGAACAGACCTTGTTTCACAAAGACGTCCTCGACTTCCTCTGCCGTCGTCTGTGAGTTACCATTCGCTGTTATGTGCTCTATGATCAGACTTTTTGATTTGCCGCAGGTTATCCTGACAAAGGTCAAAGGTCACAGTGGGTTAGCCACAAACGTTCTTTGATAATTATTTACTTAACAAATTATGTTTCAAGTCATAACCATGCTATAATCACATAACAGAATATGAAGGATATTTCTAAGTAATGTGGAACGATGATGATGTGAAAATGAAATGTGCTGGTAAGATATTAAACATTTGATTGTTTTTGCTAGAAACTTTAATTTGACAGTTGTTTGTTTGCCTTTCAATATTTGTAAGTGAATTTATTAACTGTTAACCTCTTACAGTGTGGGGTAATTTACCAGAAAATACCTAAAAACGACATACATAAAAGTAAATTAAAAGCTGCTCTTCAACCATTTGCACCATATGCATGGTTTCGGTCTCATTCAAAAGATGACTATAGCTGATAGGTATGAGCTGGAAAACAAAATAGGAACACAACATCAAGTATTAGGAAGTTCAGGTTCAAATTTCAGAACAAAACCACAAAACACAACATATTAGACAGGTTTTTCTAAGAGTAACACCAGGTGTCTCCAAGCTGAGCAATTTGGAGATATCATCATAATTATTGATAAAATATTATTAGTATTGCTCATAAATAACTATTATATACCCATATTCCCTGCCAGTAGTAATGACAAAGAGTAAGTGAAGTATAAACAATTATTTTGTAATATTTATGTATTTGTTTATATTTTTTTCTGAACTTGAATATAAAAAATACAATTTTGAAAAAGAAAATAACATTTGTAAAAAAGAAAAACATTGAAGTAGCATATCTACTTGTTCAGAATTTCATTGGCTACACGATACGTCAGTCATCGGGAGACTTGGTTGGTATTAGCTTGGTCTGTAAACAAAAGAAGAGGGGCTGGCACTTCCTTATCAAGTTGACACTCATTGGCTATTGAAGGCTGTAGATAAGGCATGGAAGCTCCTATTGGCTCAAATGAGGTGTCAATCAATAGCTTAGAGTGCGGTAGCCATTTTGGATCATAGTCATAGTCATGGTATCAGTGCTACATGCACGGGAAATAAAGTTTTACCAGTATAAACGGAAAATAACACACATCGATCAGCTGATTTCAAAGATTGCAACAGCTTTTCATGGGCATTTATGATGTGATGATGTTGACGATCAATATATTTTTTACTGGAATTGATCTATTGGACATTTAGCAATGACACAGGAGGGTTTTTGTTGGATTATTACTAATTACAGGATTATGCTGAGGCTTCATGGGTGAGTTGGCTCAATGTTATGACTTTGATTTTGCTTGCTAGTTTGAGGAGCTGTTTGTATCTGCTGTTGTGGTTGTGATCTCAGAACCGTTTTGCTCACTAAATATACGAGATTCTAAGCTTTCTAACGATGTATGCATTGATACAACCTCTGTGAAAATGTAACGAAACACACGACCCGCTGGCGGGCCGCTCACACGGTAAGAAATACATTCTAGTATTTCTTATGTAGGCTAATAGACTGATTTTTTACAGGCTCTGAGGATCCCTAGGGGGTCACTGATCTCTTGTTGAAGACCCATGCTCTACAGGAAATCTATTCAAGTGTAAGTTTTCCTCATGAGAATTAAGCTCCTCTGTTGCTCTCTCTGCAGATGGACTGTCTCTGTGGCTGTTGCTGGTGAAGCCACACTCTATATAAGTAATGTAAATAAACTGACTCATTAACAGAAGTGTTTTTCTGGGGTTGAAATGTGTTGCTCTTGAACTTTTAAAACATTTACCAGGTTGTCCTTCCAGGTGTGTGAACCCCAGTCAGATTGATTTGTTCACAGTCTGCTAGTGGAGGTGTGGATTCAACAGGTTAATTATATCAAATGGAAACCCAATTCAGTTTACTCCAGTTAAATACTTTTAATTTGAAGTTTATACATATACATGCAAATTCAATTAAAATAAAAACACAATGGACACAAGAAGATAGACAATGTTTAACCCTCATGAGGACAAAATATATTTACATATTTACCAACGGTCCTGATGGTTGCCTTATGTGGTCATGTTTTACAGCTACTTTATCCTCGTTGTTTTGCAGGCATAACATGCATTTATTTACCAACGATTCAGTAACGGCAGTGATTTATGACAATGAATCACATGATTCATAGGTCCTTACCTTCAGACAAGAAAATGGCTTTCAACAGTTGGATTAGTTTGCCAGAAGATAAAAACCTCTATGTTTCCACGTTCAACCAAAGACATGGGTCACTCCAAACACATATCGTGAATCAGTATAAAGGGGAGCAGTCTGGCTCTCAACTAAAAATACAGGCATGTGATAGTAGATACAACTCAGATTGTTGATCAGATTGTTGATGTTCCATGAGGCCGAGGATGCATCTGTGTCTATAGTGACAGCATAACCTTTAATATAATGGGTGTTTGAGGGTGTCATCGCTGAGCCATCACAACATAAAATGTAATCAACATTTGGAATAGGAGTTTGCATCCACTCAAGCCTAGGTGATGTAACTGTTTATTAGTGTTTCATAATCACACATAATTAACTCATCATCCAAATATATAAATGGGAGTAACGTAGCTGGGTGTAAAGGTGAGGCTCTATGAACATAAATGTTAGAGCTGGGCAGAATGGTTACGTTGTAGCTGGATCTAAGTGCAGCTGTTATGTATTCTCATAATATTCATTACAGCATCAGGAACACAGACTTGACATCTAATTAGAGCCCATAAAAAAGGGGCTGATTTCCCCATTTCTATTAGGATAGCCATTACTGCAACAGCTTGCAAACAGGCTGGTAGCAGAATGGATAGCCACTGCGCAGTAATACATTCAGCAGCTCATCTTTAGGAAGTCTTGCCGACACCTTCGTCCTCAGTTTGCACCACTGAACTGAATCAAAGCAAGACCAGTTGGACCAAAACCAAAGTGTGTTAGTGTGCCAAATGCCTTTTTAGCATTCAGTCACATTGCTACTGCTGTATGCTAAAGTGATGTAGATCTAAACATGACATGGAAACGTCTCCTCATATTGGAGGCATGAAGGCCAGCAATGAAACCCACCCGGTTTATGTGAATTATAGAAGGAACCACTTTTTTGAGGCACATTGCCTTCAAGCATCAAGCATCTTCCCAAATATTTGGATGAACCTAAATGCTTGAATTAACCTATACGTGCCAAAATAAAAGTCTCCACTCAATTCACATGATATTTTACAGAGATGCATAATGTCCAGTTTACAATATAGAGCAACAACATGCCACTATTACACACTCTGCTAGCACTGCACTCATGTTCACCCTGTCTAATCTTTTACTTGTGAAATTGGATTAATGTGAAAGATGCTCAAATAATAATCAAATTAAAACTCAATGTTGTTTTAATTACCAAGTGTGTTGAATAGTTGCCTTGCTGAGGTATGCAGACTTCTTGTCTCTCATTCTAACTTTTAACCTATTCTTAACTTTTAACTTAACTTATGTTTACCTTCTCAGAGGATAAAGAAAAGACAATTGTGAGTTTTTCCTCTGGAGAAGCCTGTAGCATCATGGGAAGTCATGAGTTACTGCAGCACACTTTCTGACGGGCTATGTGTGATCAGGCTTCTGGCTCCACTATGACAGCTAATTCCTCAACAACTGGTTCTTTCACCACTTCCGTCTCCATTGGCACCTGTGGTTCAACACCTGTGGTTCAACATTTGCCACCTGTGGTTCAGCATTTGTCACCATTTCTTGACCCTCTGAAGATTCTTCTGGAGTCTCCTGTGAAGGCTCCTGTGTAGGCTCCTGTGTAGGCTCCTGTGAAGGCTCCTGTGTAGGCTCCTGTGAAGGCTCCTTTGAAGGCTCCTGTGTAGGCTCCTGTGTAGGCTCCTGTGAAGGCTCCTTTTGAAGGCTCCTTTTGAAGGCTCCTGTGAAGGCTCCTGTGTAGGCTCCTGTGTAGGCTCCTGTGTAGGCTCCCGTGTAGGCTCCCGTGAAGGCTCCCGTGTAGACTCCCGTGTAGGCTCCTGTATAGGCTCCTGTGTAGGCTCCTGTAAAGGCTCCTTTTGAAGGCTCCTGTGAAGGCTCCTGTCCAGACTCCTGTGTAGGCTCCTGTGTAGGCTCCTGTGTAGGCTCCTGTGTAGGTTCCCGTGTAGGCACCTGTTAAGGCTCCTGTGTAGGATGCGTTCCGGAACAGGTGTACTGAGACTGTACTTGAACAAACTTGGAAGTGCGTTGGACTGCACTGATGCGCTCACCTTCAACAATGGGTTCTCGACTTAACTTCACACTTTCAGCATCTGCTTCTTCATAAGCTATAGCTTCAGCTTCAGCTGTAGCTGCAGCTCTTTGCAGCTCTTTTTGCTTTAGCATGCCTGCTTCCAGGTCTGCCCTCTGTTTCATTACGTCGGCTTCTTTTTCAGCATAAGCTAATTGAGCATGAGCTGCTTTTGCCTTGGCATAGGCTTTCGTGGCTGACAAACTTGTTGCTGATGATCACTGAAACGATCTAGAGGCTGCTCTGGATGAATATGACTATCAGAGGCTTGAGGATGTTCTTGCCACTTGGCTGTTTGATCCACAGTCTCTGATTGCTGTTCTCCACTTGCTTCTTTGTGCGTGGTGGTGTCTTCATTATTATAGTTTTTCCCTGAGTGTAGACTCATATTGGCTGTGTAGTGTACTATTACTTGGACCCGCCGTGCTCTTGTCTTTTTACTATTCTGCCCTTACAGCGCGTATCCCTATGCGTAGCTAGACAGTTAGCTAACATTCATAAGTCCTCCAATAAAGATGCAAGGTTTGCTTTCTTGACTTTACTGTTCTTCTTTTACTTTGTAAAACTGTAACGATACAGAAATAAAACACATATAAGTATGCAGGCTTTACATAACATATAAGTAGCACTGTACAAACGACACACATACTACTATTAAAATAATTAGCTATCATTAGCATCACAATTAGCTAGAAATAGCACAGATCACCATTAGCTAAATTAGCACACATTAAACTAGCTTCAGACCAAAAGTTACAAACTTCAAACATTCCAACACATCCAAATTGCACATGAATAACTCTCAGACAAATAGTCTCCAAGACTCAAGCATCACAGACACGAACACAGTTTACATGGCGTCTCTGCTCCACGTGTTGATCTCCATGCTCTGTTTACAAAGATCCTTGCAAAGCAGTAAGCGCTCACTCTGAGCCAAAAAACATGTCCCAACTCTATAAACATAGAAATAGGTGGCACAAGAGGACTAAAAGCCCAACAGCTGGGTAGTTAACAGGAATGAAATGGAAAATATTGACTATTAAAGAACAACAAGAGGTTTTTCATTATTAATGAACTAATGCAAAGTGCAGTGAGAACCTCTCCTGGTTGGCTGCACTTGACTCGAGGTGTGATGGTTTAATCCAACATACATTAAATTCCTTTGTTCTTTCAGCAAAGATTTAATGCATCGCCTAACTCTGCATCATCAAATATCACATACAAATATAAAAGAAGAGTAATAACTGACAATCAAACATCAAGATTCTTCAAAGATACTTTTGTAGCACTGCAGAACAGAGAAATTCAGTCAAAGTCGGTGTGTCTCTAAGCTGTGCAGACAATAGCCAGAATTTAGCATTTCAATAATATTAAAAAACACACTTAAATGTAATATTAATTTATTTGAATCACTTCAGACTTTCCAACCAATTTAGTTTGCTGACTTTAAAAAGGTTACCACAAAGCAGGCTAACTCATGACATAATAAATAATATAAAATACCTTTTAGTAAACCAAACATATTTTCATTAAAGACAATTAGGCTTCTGTCCTCTTCACCTCCAGACATGGCTGTGACTGTCTCTGCCTGTGGGCCTAAGCTAATGCTGCAGTGCAAAGAGGCAATTATTGCTGTTATTTCATCTGTCTGGTATATCCCTCTGAGGGATTCCCACATCTATTTGCTTACAAAAACAATTGTTTTCTCATATGGAATTTATTTTTATTGTTTGTGTTTATGTGAAATGTTGGTGTGTATGTGGATAAGTATACATGCTCTTGTGAAGTAAAAAGGGGCATGTATGACAGATAGAAGCAAGAAGGCATACAGGAGATCACAGTAGCTCCCTCAAGGGGTGTAAAGTCGCTGACGTTTCCACAGTGGCGGTTCTGGGGGGTGGGGGGCCCCCCCTACGAAAAACGATTGTACAATAATAAAAAGTACTGATTTTTTTTGCGATGATCCAGGCAGGGGCGGGACTTTATTTTGATGAGCACACCATGCGGTCAATCACATGCAAGGACAGACTAGGATCATACCATTATGTGAAAGAAGGAACGGGGGCGGACGCTCCAAAGACAGCGAGTGTAGTGGTACACGTCAGGTACATGTTGTGCGCTATCGTTTATACCTAACAAAAATATTGAAGGCTAGAATACTGCTTTGTCTCTTTTGTCCCGGGTTGAATGTACCTCAGGTTGAATGTGCCCCTCTAACAAAACACTTGGCCCCAGCCAGACCCCCTAGTGATATTGGTCGACAACCGCCACTGTGTCTCCAGACAGCAATAGAAACGCCTACATATCAGAGGCGACACTTAGCAAAAGAAAATGTAGAGACAGAAAACAAAGCAGTAAAAGGCAATAGAACTGTAAAGAGGAAAATTAAGAGAATGGAAAGGTCAGGACCATTAATTTCCAGAGGATTGAGGAATACCAGAAATAATTGTTTTGGTGCAGAAGCCCCCCCAAAGCCTCAGAGAATTTCATATAACTTAACACCACAGACCGCCCAGTTTGTTGCCCCATATATATCTTAATCCACACTAGCAAACTTTCACTAGTTTAGTTATTAGTTTCCACTTAAGAGGGTCGAGGAAAAATAAAAGGCCAAGGAACGCAAATAGTTGGACAAGATGCGGCAAGTGAAGATGAGGATAGATCTTTGCTTAGGACAGGCCAAGAAAAGGAAATGAATGACAAGCTACATTTGAATATGTATTTACTATATTTACTGTGATAAGACGTTTGTTATTTTATCGAATGTCACTTTTTCTTTTAATTGAATTGCTAAAAGTGTCGTTATTTATATTAATTTTGCCATCTCAAATTCTTTGTTTTGTAATATCTTGTTCTTGGAAAAATGTCTCGGTCTCATGCCAATAAAATGACATGAAATCTCTGGAATTTCTTTTCCCTCCAGATTTCTTTACACCACGGGGACCTTAATGGTGGCCTTCTCAACTACAGGTGAAAAATATTTCTCTGTCTCGTTGTTTTGTGCTCTCTCAGGATTCACATTGTATAAAGAAATACTGACAAGAAGTAACAGTGACTCTAACAGCTGTGGATGCTCATTTTCCTTTTCCCATCAGCGTTGTCCGGCCTGCTCTTCCCAGCTCTCTCCCTCCTGGCAGCGGGTGGAAACTTGTTTCTATTGACAAACATGCAGGTACTGAAGCTGTTGAGTTAAAAAATAAGATTAAAAAGATTATTGTCAGTTTTGATTAATCTATTAATTTCCTGATTATTCAATTGAAATGTCAGAAAAATGTAAAAGTTAAAAAATTCCAATTGCTTTTTTTGTCAGAAACCCCAGAAAATTAAAATGACCATTATAGAAAACAGAGAAAATCATAAAATCCTCAAACTGGAGAAACTGGATCCAAATTTTGAAAAATATTTGCTCATAATAATTGATTAGCGATTAATCAAATCAAACCAACATTTTTGATTCATTTTGATTGATTAATCGATACATGTTTAGGTTTAAGGAACTACTTGATGATTGATATTTGCTCTAAAATTTAACTGGAAATGTTTGCAAGAGAAAGTTTTGATTCTTTGAATTATGTCCTATTTAACTTTTAACCTTTATTATTTGTTCCTGTAAAAAAAAAAAATCTGTAAGATTCTGTCACATAACCTTTTTTTTTACCTTCTTCTATACATTCTCTGTCAATTGTCCTATCCCCCATTTTTGAGGAAAGCTGAGACTGAGTTGTCAGAGCTTTCTTTGAAAATGCAGAGGTTTGATGTTCAAGGTCGCAATATTCACTGGATAAAAAACAGAGGGTCTGCCCTCAGTGCACTTTTGTTAGCTGCAGTGCTTTTCTTAAACTGAGCTCATAATCTTGTGGGGAAACAAATACAAAGCCCTCTCTGGGACCACATCCTCATGTTCAAACAGGCAACTCGACAAGAACTAATTTGACATTGAATGACATAAAAATAGATGCAATAAACAAAAAACAACAGACACTTAAATTAAATGCAACATTCTCTCCTAAAGGTAGGAAACCTGTTCGGCTCACGTCGCTCCACCGTCATCACTTTCTTTAACGGGGCCGTTGACTCTTCCTCAGCAGTCTTCCTTGTCATCAAGGTGAGAA
This sequence comes from Cottoperca gobio, assembly GCF_900634415.1. Lineage (NCBI taxonomy): Eukaryota > Metazoa > Chordata > Actinopteri > Perciformes > Bovichtidae > Cottoperca > Cottoperca gobio. The sequence continues at coordinate 11,903,137 of NC_041364.1, forward strand.
ACATTCACACACTGCTCTTAATATGAAATATATTTGTCCCATCACATTTTTTATCAATGATCTTAATGTCTTCTGCAGCTGTTAGATGAAGCTGGCGTCTTTCTCCTTCCCTCCTTCCTCTTCCTGTCCGCCTGCAGTGTCATTCACCTGCTCAGGACTTTCTTCCTGCTCCCCAGAGACCACATTCCCTACCCGCTGCCTGATGACTACACATACGGGTACAAATCTCCAAGAAACCACACACACATCAACACCATACATACAGGGATACATCAAATGTAAATAGGGCATGTTATTTTCAGTGTACTCTTACAGTTTGAAAAAAACAAGTTTTGGGTGTAGCAAGATCCAGCCACAGCACAGGGTGCTAATCCTGCCCTACACCTCCCCCTTAATCTCTGAAAGGCTTTTTGTAGCATATTTGTGGGTGCTCCCTCTCGAGAGCTGCTAACCCATCCTGCTCCGGTTGCCGTCTGTTCATTGTCTCTCCAGTCGTCAACATACTATTTGCAGTTGTAATCCAGCCTCTTCCTGGGTGTCACTGGCTTCGGTACACTTAGTTAGTTCTTTGATATCATGAGGTCCAACCTGGACACGTCGTCAGTGATAAACCCAACAAAGTCTAACCAACACTGAGCTTCCTCCATCCAAAAAAACTGGTTAATAGTTAATAAATTAACTTGCAAATATTGAAAGGCAAACAAACAACTGTCGAATTAAAGTTTCTAGCAAAAACAATCAAATGTTTAATATCTTACCAGCACATTTAATTTTCACATCATCGTCGTTCCACATTACTTATAAATATCCTTCATATCCTGTTATGTGATTATAGCTGGTTATGACTTGAAACCTATTTTTTTAGGTAAATAATTATCAAAGAACGTCTGGCTAATCCACTGTGACCTTTGACCTTTGTCAGGATAACCTGCGGCAAATCAAAGAGTCTGAGCTTTAGAGCACATAACAGCGAATGGTAACTCACAGACGACGGCAGAGGAAGTCGAGGACGTCCCTGTGAAACAAGGTGTGTTCACTTTACTGTGGCATGGATTAATAGCCTACATAGTTAATGTAACATAATAAAATAATTATACATTATGCCTATTTCTGTTCATCTTAGTCTTTCTTCTTCACTTATCCATCTCTGTATTCTCCCCTCATCTCTCTCAGAGAAGAGTTTCCGTGAGTGTTTGATGTCCAGGCTCTTTGTGTGGCACACGGTTTGGCTTTCGGTGATGCAGCTCAGACATTACCTCTTCATGGGCACCCTCAACCCCATGCTGCTGCGTCTGACGGCTGGAGAGCCTTCACTGGGTAAACGCACACTAACAGTACAAAATGTCTGACTGTCTTAGCAAAAATGGAAGTTTGAGCAAGACTTCCTTCTTAGGTCCATGAAGTTTCATGAATACTACTTCAACTAGGAAGGACTGTGATGGGAAAAATACTCAGTGTATAGCCACAGCAGAGGACAGGAGTGTGAACTGCTGCTAAACTATAGATCATAGAACATTCCTCAGTTTATTGATCAGCACATCTGTCTTTACTGTAAACAAGGAATAAACAAGGAAAGAACTGATCTGAATCAGTTCTTTCCTTTGATCTATGCATATATATATCTCGGAGGGGACAGTCACTCCTCTGAGTAACACGATAGCATTACAACCTGTATGTGTGAGTTTGATCAAGAATATTGATTAAAACCCTTATTTGATTTTAAACCTGACATTGTGGGTTTCTTTAAGAATATTTTTCTAACAGACTGTTATCTCATAGACCTTTTCAGACTGCCCAAAATTATTTTTTTGCATATCCAGATTGATTTTAGAAAGTCTGGACAGCAAAACATCTAATGAAATGTTATGTTTGCAAATCAGATCCAAACCATTTTTGCAGGTTGTGTGAAATGCGCTTCCAATGACCACCAGGATAACGTCAAATCCACAATGACAGAAGTTCCATTCTTTTACTAGCAAAGCCCTATGGAGGACAACATGGAGAAGAACAAAACTGCTTTGACAGACGTTGAAATAAATGCTCCCTCCCCGTAACATCACAATGTATACATAACAGCCACCTCCATTGTTGAGTTTGTCTGGTGCGACGGAGGAGTTCTGCACATGACAGCCCGGTTGTTTGGAGGGCGAATGCTTCCACATTGGAAAGCTGCATCACTGATACCTCGTTACCACAGCAACCCATGCAGATAGGTTCAAGATTTCTGGACACACACATTTGATCTGATCACTTGCATATAACAGTGTAGAGAGTTTGTTTTAAAGATCAGATTTGAGAAACAAATCTGATTCGTCTGCAGTCTGAACGTAGCCGTATTCTGTTGTTGAGCCTTTTGTCTCTAACCATCTTGTCCTTGCTTGTGTGTCCCTGCAGTGAGCCAGTACACCAATGCCTTTGCTATAACACAGCTGTGTGGCATCTTGTGTGCTCCCTGGAACGGTCTCATCATAGACAGACTAAAGGGCAAACCTCGTGCTGAAGGTAAAAATCTAATGCTGATAAAAACGAGTAATTAATCCAAAGGGACACAGCCTGGCAGACCTAATCAGTGTGTCCCAGGTGTGCTCTCTGGGCTCTAGCATGTCTAAAGATACAATAAATATTCATTGAGAAAGTCCCATTACTAACTGTTATGGATAAACAGCGGTCCAAATGTATGTCACTGTCATGTTCCCTTTAATAGTTAGTATACAAAACTAAATTTTGTGAGAAAAGGTTTTACTTTGAGAGCTGTGACTGGTATAATGATTTTAGTTTGGGACCATATTTTCCAAAATAAGGCTTAGTTTATGAATGGTTAATGGTCAATAAATATTTTATTAATGCTTTATAGAACAGTAACAAGTCATTTTTAAGAAAACGTTATTAATATATTAATATTCATATTTACTGTCATTGAAAAACGTTATCCTTTTATCTCGCTCTTTTATTCATCTGCTGAGCATCTGGACCATTTACCTTACAAGTTATTAATACTGGCAACACCAAACCAAACGAATTCAAAATGTTTTGACTGCACAACTGATGGTTCATTATAAAGTGAGAAACTCATGAAACATTCACAGTTTACAGGTGGAGAAAAATAAACTACAGCCAAAGGTAATTTTCAGAGCTTGGCATTCTTATTGATGACTTATTACCGACCTATAAAGCATTAATAGTTTATTAAGCGTCAATAAACCCATCAATAATAAAAAAGGCTAATTAGAAAGTGGAACTCAAATGTTTATTATAATTAATTTACACAAATTTAAAGTCACTATTTAGTTTTCAACATTAATGTCATACACCTCAACCAAATATATTTTACACTTTGAATAAGAAAGAATGTGTGTTAAATATGGTAATACATATCATGAAATGTGCACACATTACCCAGGAAACCATTGAAGGCCTAATCTCTAGTGTTTAGTTGGAATGAAAGCCTACAAACAGTGCAGCAAATAGATGCTCTGTTCTGTCTGTGTGGACATGTCAGCAATGTTTCTCTTTGTGTCTGGTCGTAGAAGAGAGTGAACAGGAAGCAGTGCCTCTGTGCTTTCTCTCTTCGTGACGGTGCTGCAGTGTGTGTTGTTCTCAGTTTGTGCCTGCATCCCGTACCTGCCACTTCAGTACTTCACCTTCGTCCTGCAGGTCATCAACCGCTCCTTCCTCTATGGTGGCCACGCAGCCTTCGTCAGTGTGGTGTGAGTATCAACACACAAACAAATACACGCAGCACACATGTCTTAAGTATGTTCATGAGGCGGGCAGCACATAGAGACACATGTTTATAAATAATGGTAAGGCGCTGCAAAGAACACTATGTTTTCTAGTTCAGTTCATTTGGTTTGGTTTATTTGTAAAATGATAAATGATCTGCATGCCTTTGAACTGTGAAATACATTAAAACACTTCTAACAATTTCTTGGAATAATAATAATAATAATAATTATTATTATTATTATTACAGGTCATTTAGCAGACGCTCTTATCCAGAGCGACTTACATTGAACTAAGTACAGGGAAAGTCTCCCCGGAGCAACTCATGGTTAAGTACCTTGCTCAGGGGTAAAATGGTGGCAGCCTGGTATTGAACTCCAGACATTGTCGTGTTTTGTTTGGAAGGCATACCTCTGGACCACTAGGACATCACCACCAAATGATTCGGGGACCTGCGAGAGACAGATTTGAAAAAGAGTGTAGAAAGTCTTCGCAGCTGAGACCGAGGAATGCAGACTTTTATTCCCCAGTATCCAAAACTACAATGCTTTGTGCCAATACATCCAGCAATGACACGCAGAGCAAGATGCAGATTTTCTTATCAGGGAGTGAGGAGAAGGAGGGAACTGGTGAGGAAAAGGGAGGACGAGCTGGCCTGTATAAAGAACGAGTGGAGCAAGAGTACAGAGGTGTGGTTTGTGAGAACATTTGGGAAGAGCTACAGAGGCTGAACTGTGAGTACTAGATGGTAGTAGACTGGAGAATATTACATCTGTTTATTTTGTGTTGCTTCACAGGAGGTTACTTTTTTAAAAAGTCATGTTTGTACATTTTCATTGATGTCGTGCAGTACAGGTTCTTTTAATATAAAAATGTCAGACTCATGTTAACATGTAGTCCTCTCTAAATGTATCGGAATAATATTTATGTTCTTTGTTAAGCAAGTTCAGTGACAGGAGCCACCTGTGTGTCTATGTCCATGCAGGTGAAAATATATTGTTTGTTAATTGTCTGCCTGTGTGTGTGTGTGTGTGTGTGTGTGTGTGTGTGTGTGTGTGTGTGTGTGTGTGTGTGTGTGTGTGTGTGTGTGTGTGTGTGTGTGTGTGTAAGGCACCATGTCACGTCTTGGGAACAGCTTGAAGGTGAAACATTGCCTCACCTTTGCTTCGGGTCTGTTGGAGTGTCTGTGTTTTGCTGGAGCCTTGTTCGGATGGGCTTCTCTTGTTTTTGTCCTGAAGACGGAGGGCTACTTCAGCTCTCTGTGCGTCAACACCACAGGAGTCAATGCAACGCAGGTCTTAGGTCAGTTTGATATCCTCATCTCCACTACTTTCTACGAACCTCAATTTCTAAAATAAATTTAAACTGTTTATGAAGGCCTCTCTGACATTTATTGTCATCTGTTTAATAACAGGTGACAAATAAGTGGTCAGCAGAAATAATCAATTACAACTTGATGCTGGGCTCTCTGACCTTCAATGTCACCTTCAATCTCACCTTTGGTTAAACAGATGACATGCTTGCATAAAAAGTTTTTTTTATTACATCTCTCTTTACAGGCCTCTCTGATCTTAAGTGTATCCTGTTTAACCAAATATTTCACAACCTTGGCGCTCTCTTTCTTTATGTATGATGTGTCCACAGATTGCAGTGGACAGGACGAACAGTTCTCTCTTGTTTTCACCATCGCCTCCTTTCTGTTCTGTTTCCTGACATTGCCCACTGGTTTCCTCTTAGACCGGTTTGGTACAACAGTGGCTCGGCTTTTTGGAATGTAAGTCCAACAATATATGAATTACTTAAAGTTTATATATATATATATATATATATATATATATATATATATATATATATATATATATATATATATATATACACACATTTCTAATTCCATGCTCCTTCATTACTATTTTCCATCCATCCACCTGATGTTCTAAGTCCACACTTTGCCGATCACCTGACTGCCCCACCCATCTTCCCACCTGTTTCCACTTCCCTCATCTGCTCTGCAGTTGCCTTGCTCTTCCCCGCCCACCCTCATCATCAACATCCTCTCTGTATATACCGGCCCAGATCTTTGTTCCTCTGCCAGTTCCTCGTAGTTACAATGTTGCATAATCTTGTGTTTGCTTTCAAGCCACCTGAACCAGTACCCTGCTGCGTCGACTGTTTGCATTTGAGTCCTTCACTTATTGCCACAGTTTACTTTGATGTTATTATATTGAATGTCACTTTTTTTCTTTTAGTTGCTGAAAGTGTATTGATTTTTGATACATTTTGAGAGAAATCTTCCATTGTTTTGTCTTTATCTTGTCATTGAAAACATCACTCTTGCGCTCATGCCAATAAAATGACACAATACTGGAATTTATTTTTCCCGCCAGATTTCTTTACACCATGGGGACCTTGATGGTGGCCTTCTCGACTGCAGGTGTGGAACATTTATCTGTCTTTTTGTTCTGTTCCTCATTGCCTAAAGAAATACTGACAAGTAACAGCTGTGGATGCTCATTTTTATTTTCCCATCAGCTTTCTCCAACCTGCTGTTCCCAGCTGTGTCCCTCCTGTCAGTGGGTGACATTGTGTTTGTAATAACCAACATGCAGGTACTGAAGCAGTTTTTGGATTTGAAAGATTTAAAAGATTATCTGTTTTGTTTGTCCATCTAAAAGTCAGAAACCCCAAAAATATTGAATTCACCATAATTGTAAAAGGAGAAAAGCAGCAAATCCTCAAACTGGAAAAGCTGGATGCAAGACATGTTAAGCATTTTTGCTAAAAGGTTGAGGAAAGCTGAGTGTTCACCAGATAACTAATCCAAAGTCTATGTCTAGTCGGTCGTGTATGGTCAATGTGCTAAAGCGTTGCCAAATTGTTGATGGCAGGGATTGTCAATGCTGTCTATAATGTATTGTCCCAGTAAATATTTGTTCTTAAAATTTGCTGAAGTAGCATATCACATGACATCGTTAAGCCTTAAATCAATTAATTGAGGACTATATTATTTCAAGAATACAATCCTTCTATTTTCAACAATCAGTTTTTCTGTTTTACGCCTATTTATTTTGAAAGACCAACAGCAAATGGGGAAACTCCAAATTTGACCGTCTAACAGCGTAACTTTAAATCAAATCAAATCAAATTTATTTGTATAGCCCAATATCACAAATTACACATTTGTCTCAGTGTGCTTTACAGACTATACAGGTTACGACATCCTCTGTCCTTAGACCCTCGCATCGCACAAGGAAAAACTTCCTAAAAGAAACCCCAAAATTAAAGGGGAAAAAATGGAAGAAACCTCAGGGAGAGCAACTGAGGAGGGATCCCTCTCCCCGGACGTACAGACGTGCAATAGATGTCGTGTGTACAGGATAAACAACATAGTACAAATACAACATTTGACAGAAATTATGTTGTGTTGGAAAAAAAAGAAATAGAAAGTATGGATGAATCCAGGAAAATGTCAATAAGGCTTCCCGGTGTCCAGCAGGACCAGGTCAGCAGGCGCTGTCACGATTCATGATCCTGACGTAAACTTTATCAGTGGCAACCTGCCACATGAGAGACAGACACTCTGGGGATGATACCCCGGATGGTGAGTTAGTAACATACATTTACATAAATGCATACAGATAGAGAGGGAGAAGAAGAGAGAGGGAGGGGAGGAGAGAGGAAGAGAAGGAAGAGAGCAGGGAGGTGTCCCCAGGCAGTCTAAGCCTATAGCAGCATAACTAGGGGCTGATCCAGGTCAAACCTGAGCCAGCCCTAACTATAAGCTTTATCAAAAAGGAAAGTCTTTAGCCTACTCTTAAATGTGGAGAGTGTGTCTGCCTCCCGAACACAAACTCCATTGTACTCTTAGTGACTCTAGGAACCACAAGTAACCCTGCAGTCTGGGAGCGTAATGCTCTAGTTGGTTTATAAGGTACTATGAGATCTTTAAGATATGCTGGAGCCTGACCATTAATTGATTTGTAAGTCAGGAGAAGGATTTTGAATTCTATTCTGTATTTTACCGGGAGCCAGTGCAGTGCAGCTAATACAGGAGTAATATGATCCCGTTTCCTTGTTCTAGTCAATACACGTGCCGCTGTATTTTGGATCAACTGAAGAGTCTTAAGCAACTTTTTGGGACAACCTGATAACAATGAGTTGCAGTAATCCAGCCTTGAAGTAACAAATGCATGGACTAGTTTTTCTGCATCATTTTGAGACAGGATGTGTCTTATTTTTGCAATGTTACGTAGATGAAAGAAGGCAGTCCTTGAGATTTGTTTTATGTGGGAGTTAAACGACAGATTTTGATCAAAGATGACGCCAAGAGTCCTTACAGTGGTGCTGGAGGCCAAGTTAATGCCATCCAGAGCTTCTATGTCATTAGAAAATGCGTTTCGGAGGCGTTTAGGGCCAAGTATAATAACTTCAGTTTTGTCTGTGTTTAACATCAAAAAGTTGCTAGACATCCAAGTTTTTATGTCCTTAAGGCATGCTTGAAGTTTACCCAATTGATTGGTTTCATCTGGTTTAATTGATAGATATAATTGGGTATCATCCGCATAACAATGAAAGTTTATAGAGTGGTTCCTTATAATATTGCCCAAAGGAAGCATATATAAGGTGAATAGAATCAGTCCAAGTACAGAACCCTGCGGAACTCCAAGACTGACTTTGGCTGTCATGGAGGATTTATCGTTAACAAGTACAAATTGAGATCGCTCAGATAAATAGGACTTGAACCAGCTTAGTGCGGTTCCTTTTATGCCAACACAATGTTCCAGTCTCTGTAGTAGAATGTCATGATCAACAGTGTCGAAAGCAGCACTGAGGTCTAACAAGACAAGAACAGAGACAAGTCCTTTGTCCTTTTGTCTTTGTAACTTTCACCAGTGCCGTCTCTGTGCTATGATGAACTCTAAATCCAGATTGAAAAACCTCAAATAAACTATTATTATGTAAAAAGTCACACAACTGTTTTGCGACTGCTTTCTCAAGGATTTTAGCGAGAAAGGGTAGGTTAGATATCGGCCTATAGTTGGCTAAAACCTCTGGATCAAGACCAGGCTTTTTAAGAAGTGGTTTTATTACAGCTACTTTAAAGGATTGTGGTACGTAGCCAGATAATAGAGACAGGTTGGTCATATTTAATAACGAAGTGTTAATTAAGGGTAAAACTTCTTTAAACAGTTTAGTTGGAATCGGGTCTAAAAGACAGGTTGATGGTTTAGACGATGAGATTGTTGAAGTTAGTTGGTTAAGGTTGATTGGAATAAAACAGTCTAGATATATTTCAGGAGTTACAGATGTTTTTAATATTCCAACAGTTGAAGTTAAGTCATTACCAATTGAGGTCAGGAGGAGATTAATTTTGTCTCTAATAATTATAATTTTATCGTTAAAGAAACTCATGAAGTCGTCACTACTGAGAGATATAGGAACAGAAGGCTCTGTAGAGCTGTGACTTTATCACTAACTCAGTCACTCCCTCCCTCACTCAGTGACATACTTCACGTTTACTAGGCCAAAAAACTCAGATCACTACAGGAACACAAGTAAACACATCCTAAAAATAAAGAAAAAAAACACAGACATGTAGACACTTAATCTAAATGCAACATCTGTTTTAATAAATATTTTTTCCTTAAGGTAGGAAACCTGTTCGGCTCACGTCGCTCCACCGTCATCACTCTCTACAACGGGGCCGTTGACTCTTCCTCAGCACTCTTCCTTGTCATCAAGGTGAGAAACATTCACACACTGCTCTCATTGTGAAATATATTTGTACCATCTCATGTTGTAACGCTGATCTTGTGATCTTCTCCTGCAGCTGTTACACGAGGCTGGCGTCTCTCTCCGCTCCTCTTTCCTGTTCATGTCCGCCTGCAGCGTCATGCACCTGCTCAGGACTTTCTTCCTGCTACCCAGAGACCACATTCCCTACCCACTGCCTGATGACTACACATACGGGTACCAAAAGTACAGTAAACATTTTTAATTTTTCCTTTTCAAGGAAAAAAACAGACATCAATATATTGCTAAAATAATTAAGACAATAAGGGATACAATTTGAGTGTGCCCTAGGAAGATGATTGTCCTCATATTGGATACCATAAATGGCTGCAAGAGGATTCGGATCTATTGGTCTTTATAAGCCCAACCCATGGATAGGGAATTAAAATGGAGGACCAGTAACCCAATAAAACTATTGCTGGCAAAACCAGAATATATGAGCTAGTGTTGCAGGTGAATTTTGAAATCAATTATAAAAATCATCAACCGATGGATACATCTTTGAGATTCAGACTTTAGACAGATGAAGTCTGTGTGCCACATTAAATTGAATGAGGTCATGTCCGGCACATATTGATGATCAGTGTATTCTTGAGAATAAATCTGACCTCTAAATTGTACTTTCAGATCAGCCTGCCACGCCTCTCTGAATGCATTTTAAAGAGTTACATAAATAATAAATAAATAATTATCAAATAACTCCCACAATGCCCTCAGTTTGTGGCTCACCCACTGTGACCTTTGACCTTTGCCAGGATGACCTGCGGTAAATCAAAGACTCTGACCTCAGAGCTGACAACAGTGAATGGTAACTCACTGGAGACGACAGAGGAAACGCCCCTCAACAAGGACGTCCCTGTGAAACAAGGTTTGTTCACTTTACTGTGGTATTACTGTGGTAACATGGTTTAATATTACAGAATAAAGTAATAAGAATCCTATTTTCTTCATCTTTGTTCTTTACTCGTCCCTCTCAGAGAAGAGTTTCCGTGAGTGTGTGATGTCCAGGCTCTTTGTGTGGCACGTGCTTTGGCTGTCGGTGATGCAACTCAGACATTACTTTTTCATCGGCACCCTCAACCCCATGCTGCACCGTCTGACGGAGGGAGAGCCTTCACTGGGTACGGATGGACGGACACACACACACACACACACACACACACACACACACACACACACACACACACACACACACACACACACACACACACACACACACACACACACCTGTTAGAGCCATTTACCCAATAGAGAAGTAATGTAAATAACTTATATTTTATATAAAGATAAGCTGCTCGATAGTTTCATTGCAATTTGCTTTATTAGGACCAATAATGTCCGCAGTCAGCCCTGGCATCTGATTGGTTAAAAGCTATAAAATGCTGTGCTTACTTGTTAGATGAAGCTATGGAGCCTTGAGGGCACACTAGTCTTTGACCAAGCTTACGGTTTGTGCTTGTGTAGTATGTTTAAAGAATTGTGTTTTTCATTTTGAAAGAAAGTTTTCCAGTAAACGGTTTAAACGAAGAACGGGGATTATTAATAATAATTTTAATAATAATAATAATAAGCTTTATTTGTATAGCACCTTTCATACAAGAACTGCAGCCCAAAGTGCTTCACAGCAAAAACATAACAATTAGTACAAGATTAGACAGAATAAGAGCATTTACAGTACAATAATCACAGTGTTGGTGTAAATGAGTCTGAAGTACCATCATAAAAATAGCAGAATTAAATAGCCGATAAAATAGCAGAATTAAAATAGTATAAAATAGCAGAATTAAAATAGTGTAAAATAACATTGGAAATCATGCCTAGTTTCCCTATCTGTGCCGTACTTAACGACCCTACTGCCGGGAAATCACATTCATTACACCATTTTTTGTAAATGTTTTAAACTATCAGAGCCATATTTTGAAAGCATGAGATCAACAATGGGCGCCTGTGGCCTTTCAACTGGTTTACTCCCTTAGCTACCCATTCTTGATAGTCTTCCCGTTTCATAAACAAACCCCAGTTTGTTGAAGCAACTATATGATTGGACCCTCAAGTGGGCACTTTTCAAGAAATACACGGAGCAACATTAACATTAATCAAAGGCTGTGTTCAAAGTTGCATACAAACGTACTGCCTACTAAACTAAGGATTAAGTACGCCATTACCAGCAGACCTTTCACAATGTTACGCAAGTTAAGCAATACACCTTCTCTTCTTCACAACGTTACCGGTCCGAGTAATCGTTGAATTCAAATTGTTTATCACAAATAAAACCAACATTACCTTTTCCACTCAGTTTGATATTTTCCAGTATTATTTTCCAGCAAATTAAAATGATTAAATATGTATTTTCTACAGTACATTATATATGTGAGTTCCTGTGCTTGGGGTGCATGAATTTATCCAATAATTTCACTACCCATAATGCTCCAGTACACATCCAGGCATTTCTCACGTAATCCACATACTATGTATTACATACTCAATTTTACGTCATATGAATAGTTTGTTTGTATTCGATTTTGAACGGAGCCAATGACTACAGTATGCTTATAAAGGATACAAAGCATATGGACAGACTCCTCGTTAGGGAGAATAGGATTATGGAAGCAATTCTTCACTTATCAAGGAGTAAAAGAGCCATGTTGACTTTCATTGCAGCGCACTAGAGGAAAGTTCGTACACGAGTATTTGACTAAGATTAAGTGTCCCAGTGAGCGTGACAGTGAGCAAGCATGCACGATACCAGGAAGCTCAAATCAAAGCATGCAGCTAAATGGAATTCAGCCGGCATTCATTTCATTATCTACACCTGGTCTATTCAGCCTGAAACTGTAATGCAATTAAGCTGCAGTGGTCATTAGTTAAAGTTTAACCTCCTGAAAATCTCTGTCCAAATATTGTAGAAGAGTGAGAAGCTGTCATTTTGAAGAAAACATGACAGTTTGTGTGTATTAAAAACTTAAGAAGAGAGTGCCACCGCAGGAAATGTAAATTACAACAGATAGCCAGAAGAGGATGCCAAAGCCCAGGCAAAGACTGGAGAAGAAAAACTGAAGTCTTGAGAATGAGAGAAAAGGCAAGCTAGCTCAGCTCACTTGTAAACGGAAGCAGATTGAAATCCTCAAGAAAGATCAAGCTAATGCTGAAGTGAGTAAAGAAGAACTATGTTTGGGAAGTTTAAGATAATTTGAAGAGTTTAATGACGAAATATCACCACTTCTTGAAGATAAAAAAGATGATCCATGCCCAAATGTGTGGAATTTGAGGACTTTGTTCAAGAAACAACAAGGAAGAGGATTGGATTAAATAGGTAATGAGAAGTTCTAAAGAAGAGAACAATGATGACAATAATAAGGATGAAGGTGACATACAGCCAAGTGATATCATCTCAGAGGTCATCAGCCGTACATCCAAAGCAAGTTCTGCTCATTTGAAGCTGTAAGCAGAGTGTCAAGAGCTGTTTGCATGTCATGCTTTTTAAAAGCTAAAATAATAGATTCAAATGGAAAAGTGAGCTTAAAGGCACAAAAAGAGAAGTTGGATCATGGAGTATATTTTAAATGATGCTGCACGATATGAAACTTTTACATTCCTATGGAGTCGAGGGTTAAGGGAAGGTCATAAGCCCGATGTAATCAGGCGTACATTTACGTTTTTAAAAGCTCACAGAAAACAGACAACAAAGACCAGTGCCGAATAAGCAACACACAAAACAATCTACATATACTAAATCAAATTCACAGCTGTTCAACTGGCTAAAAACCGAAAGAAAATATAGGCGAAACAAATACCTGCCAATTTATATTGATTTAAGGCACAACAACAACGTTCAATTCACAAAAGAAAATACAACACCCAAAACAAACCAATCCCTGCCCAATCCTAAAAACAAATCCTAAAAACCTCTGATAGGAGCCGGCCTGGGAATGCCTGGCATTACATTACAGGTCTATTGACCAATCCAGACAAAGGAATCCCCAACAGTACGGACAAATCCTAGTGGGGTGAGGCTGAAAAGTGCATCCCTGAATAACAGCAGAGGCTGTAGCAGAAACATTTGAGTCTTATTCAATTAATGAGCAAGAAGCTGAATAGAGGATAGAAAATACTGTTATCTAATATTGTGGCAGATTTGTTGAACTGTTGTTGAGTCTTTTGTTTCTAACCATCTTGTCCTTGCTTGTGTGTCCCTGCAGTGAACCAGTACACCAATGCCTTTGCTATAACACAGCTGTGTGGCATCTTGTGTGCTCCCTGGAACGGTCTCATCATGGACAGATTAAAGGGCAAACCTCGTGCTGAAGGTAAAAATCGAATGTTAATAAGGACTAGTAATTAACCCAACATGACACAGCCTTGGCAGACATAATCAGTGTGTCTCAGGTGTGCTCTCTGGGCTCTAGCATGTCTAAGGAAACAATAAATATTTATTGAGAAAGACATTACTAACTGTAATGGATAAAAAGTGCACTAAATGCACTAAACACTAACCTCATGTCATGTTCCCTTTTAATAGAATTCAATTAGAAACATAATTATAAAAAAAAAAAATCCAAAATAAAGCTTATTTTATGAGGGGTTGATGAGTTTTAAGTAAGTGATTTCTTCATGGTGAATACATATTTTATTAATGCTTTATAGAACACTAATAAGCCATTTTTATGTGAACTTTTGAATTAGGAAATTGAAAAAAATCTCTGACTCATATTTATTCTCCTCTTACAAAATGTTTTTGTCTTTTTAGTTCGCTTTTTTATTCATCAAGCCCTCACCAATGGCTGTTCAACCATTAAACTAATGCAAAAGGGCTGCACAGCATCATT
>NC_041364.1:11922475-12017475 GCF_900634415.1 Cottoperca gobio
AGCTTTTTCCTACCCTTTAGTAGAACCAAACAACACCTGCATCGTCTGTGCCATCCTCCTAATGTTTGGAGTCCTGGCTTCTCTGAGTGAAGCATAAAACTCACTTGTTGACATACTTTCCCCAAACTTAACCAACGGACAAGAGAGTGGTAAAGCAAGTCCTGCTGATCAGCATCAGTTTCTTCAAGGAACTTAATAAATTGATGATGCTGAAGTCCCCTTGCTCGTATAAAGTTAACGAGTTTTACGACTGGCTTCACAACATGATCAAGCTGCAATACAGACTTACACAGGGCTTCCTGGTTGATTATGCAGTGCAGGAAAATGTCATCCAGCTCAAAGTTTTCCTCTTTCACCTTATCCTAGATTCTTTTCCGCAGCCGGACGTGTTTTCCTGTTAAAGGGCCTACGAAATGATAAACATGAATTTCTACTGATGATAGAAAATGCTATTTGTGGTGTAAAATGATGTGTTATTTATGACACAATGATCGCAGTATTTAATAAATCATGATTTAGTATGTCGACCACCGATATTTACATTGCCGCTACCGGAAACACCCGACGCCGTGTTCTGACATCACAAGTAAAACATGTAATAGCAATTTAAATGTCTACTCATTAAATAATGTTCTAATAATGTTACAAGTGATGATCTGCCTATTTCTCTTTTTATGCATTTGCACAACTTTACAAGTTCCCTTATCAAGCCAGGGTCAACTGTCTTTTCTTGTTATAATGGGGTAGGCATTGTAAGACAGGACACAGATGGTCCTCTCATTAGATTTACATACTGATTAACTCTCTGAGAAATAATCTTGGGTGTGCCATTTGTTTTAGTGTTTACATAACTGTTATCAAAGAGACGGTCAGGATACTATGTTGCTCCAAGAAACAAATGTCTATGTATATATACCCAAAGATAAAAGGATTGAGTTTCCCAGGACTGGGTTCATCAGATTGGAGGGAATGACCTTACAAACATCAAAAGGAACTAATCTAACAGAGAGATCATCTTTGATTTATTGCTTGTTTACAGTAAATAACAGATGTGCTGATCAATCACCTATTGACTGATGTTTTATTGTTCTATAGGTCATCAGCAGTTTGTCCCCTGTCCCCTGCTGTGTTTATCACTCAGTCACTAGAGTCAAGGGACCAAGTGTGTATAAAATGCCTGTGTGTTCTCTTTCAATCTGCGCCCTCCTACAGACTACACTGTGCTCTGTAGAACTGGTGCCTTTGAGATCTCAAATAAATAAATAAAGACAACTCTGTCTCTATCACCATTTATTTGACTTTATATACATCTCCCCAGAGTAAAGCAGGAAAACTTCCACAACAAACACAGTCCACCAGTTAAATACATAGACAGCACGGCAGAAGCGGCAGAAGCGGCAGATGTGACGATGTCGGACTCTGGCTCGGATATTTCGGATATTTTGTAAACTCGTTGCACCTTCAAGAAGAGGAGTTTATTGAAGAGGATGTTGGTGTCATGGATTCAGATCATGCGGGCGAGTTTAACGTGGTGGAAACAGAGCAGCTCGAGACACAGTATTCAAGATGGAGACACAGACGGGAGCGAACATGCGGATGATGGTGATGTTGATCCAGGATTTGGCGGAGATCCTGTGCGGCAACAGAACACAGACAGGTATATACATTTGACTATAGTTAATAGAACTTCCCAATAAATAGTGAATACATCATAATAAAACGTAACATTATCCTCGATCGTAAATAGATCGCAAGCTATCCTATATCGAGTCGATAGCTTGGTTTCCTTGAATTGTTATGAAATAACAATAATAATAATAATAATAATAAATGTTATTTATAAGCGCACTTTTCATTTGCGTAAGAACAAAACTCAAAGTGTTAAGTGTCTATAAAGTTTGATAACTTGATTCTTTCTCTAAGTTTCTGCGGTTGAGGTTTTATCGTTGTGTCTGATGTGAAATGTTATATATTACGAGCTGTATATAAAGCAATAGCTATTAGCTAACAAACAGACCGGAGGACAGCGCTGTTTTATAAAGTATAGTCTGCCTACTGACCGTCTCACGGCTGCCTATAGTAGCCGGAACACTTACCAGATGTTCATGGAAGTTACGATGTCGTAACTTTACGAGACTTACGTGACTTACGTGCTACTACACGACCATACCAGGCTTATGAGCAACTTACCAGCATGTCGTGAAACACAGGCATATAAATAGTATGAAATCAAGATGACGTTAATATTGGCCTTTTTTCTGGATATTGCATATTGTGTACATGTCCTTACCACTCTTCCTTTGTACAATTAGGTGCACATGTGAACATTTTACAATTATGGAAGCAATTGAAGAGCTGCTGCCAATAAAATGATGTCATGGAGGAATTCAATGAATATGAGGGACATGGTGCAAACATAACCTGCATAACAGATCACCCAGGATTCAAATCAAAGTGTCTGGATGTTTGGGTGTTGCAGACAGCCTACCAAAGGTATTCGAAGAGGGACAGACAACAAGCAGGTGATCAGCCACGTAATGAGTAAGTTACTTGTGTGCACAAATGTGTAGAGCTCAGAAACTTTGATGTATTTATAGGGAGTCGAATGGTCACTCTGGCACAGTCACAGAATAAATAGATAAATAAGCAAATAAGGTTGAAGTGATTACCATTGACATGTATTATCTTGTACTTTACAGAATGTATCACTATGTGGCATACCGCCGGTGAGATTCTGCTGGGGAATACTTGGTAAGAACCACAGAATGCCATCATGTGCCATTCAAAAGATCTGTGGTACGTTTCCATCTGACAACTACACGTCGTTCAAGTATCCAGCACTTTATTAGAATCAATAACAAAACACAATGTCAGTTCAGTGATTGAATCTGTTTCTATACAGCACAACAGCATCCCTCTTGTTTGGTTCTTCCACCGACTGCTGAGTGGAGCTGGGACTTCGAAAGGTTCCTCATCAACATTGTCTTGGCACAAAGCATCCAGTAACACACTCTGCAAAAAATATGTTTTATAATCAAGCATTATATATAATATATATATATATATAAATATATATGTATGTATGTATGTATGTATGTATGTATGTGTGTATATATATATACATATTATGATGCTGACCTTTGGAACAACCAACTTGGATTGGAACTTGCAGTCCAGCTGACCTGACACATGGTCGCGCCTGCATGGACTTGTGGTGTTTCCGTGGAGGGGGATCCGTCTGCACAGCAATTTCTTTCTGAAATGTACAACACACAACTTTACTAATTAATCTTTCAAACCAGCTTGAAATTGTATTGCCTGTTTATACATGTCTGCGTAAAGAAAATATCTAATAACATTCATAATAAAAGATGTGGTTGAAGTGATTGAGAGAGCAATGATATCAAATTAAACAAATATATAAATTATGTACATGCATGTGGTGTTTCTATTTTTAACACGTCATGTGCAGGTCTACTGGTACTACAACTGTAATGTACAGATGACGTACAGTCTATATACTTACTGGTGTACAGCTTCCTCCCCAGTGTGGATGTCCAATAGATGGTCGCTGATCATAAAGGTATTCTCAGTTCTGTCAGTGGCTTCATTCACTAATGTTTCAATACCTCTGTAATAATAGGGTGATAGTTAAAAGTTAAATAGACTCACGCTTTTACTCAAACTACAGAATAAAATGGTGAAGCCTGTTATGAACATTGAATCTATACTTAATTAAGCTAATGAAATGTAATTAGCTATTTATTTAAGTTATTAATACGACAAACAATAACACACAGATATTGGCTAGGGCCTGGTGTAAACTTGTTACATACAGTAGGCCTACACCTTGTCACACAAGTCCTCTCCTCGCGTTGTCCCCTTTAGAGATTCCATCGTCAAAAATTCCTCCGTTATCTCAAAATATTTAATCCCTCTGATAAAAATTAGGAGCTGAGCGATGTCTTTTTCGTTGTTACTTTTGTCCAGTGATAACGAATATAACTTAAATGACTCAGTGAGTCCTTTTTCTCGTTTCTGCCACTTTGGATGTAATCAAAACAAACTATCAAAACGTGCAGGGATAATGGATGGAATGTTGACAAGTCCTGAGTCTCCCCGATGCAGGCAGCTGTACTTCTTCTCCCTCTGGTCTGAGGGCAGACTGACGCTACATCCTCTCACTATTCATCCTTTTTAGACAGTCAGACAGGCTAATTTCAGTAGATAGCTCTGCAAAAACAAAACATAGACATCTTTGACATAACACCACAGACCGCCCAGTTTGTTGCCCCATATATATCTTAATCCACACTAGCAAACTTTCACTAGTTTAGTTTTTATTTTCCACTTAAAGAGGGTCGAGGAAAATATAGTTGGACAAGATGCGGCAAGTGAAGATGAGAATAGATCTTTGCTTAAGACAGGCCAAGAAAAGGATATTAATAACAAGCCCCATCTGAATATGTATTTACTATATTTACTGTGATGTTTATTATTTTATCGAATGTCACTTTTTCTTTTAATTTCTGAAATTGTTGTTATTTATATTAATTTTGCCATTTCAAATTCTTTGTTTTGTAATATCTTGTTGGAAAAATGTCTCGGTCTCATGCCAATAAAATGACATGAAATCTCTGGAATTTCTTTTCCCTCCAGATTTCTTTACACCACGGGGACCTTAATGGTGGCCTTCTCAACAGCAGGTGAAAAACATTTCTTTGTCTCGTTGTTTTGTGCTCTCTCAGGATCCACATTGTATAAAGAAATACTGACAAAAAGTAATGGTGAGTCTAACAGCTGTGGATGCTCATTTTCCTTTTCCCATCAGCGTTGTCCGGCCTGCTCTTCCCAGCTCTCTCCCTCCTGGCAGCGGGTGGAAACTTGTTTCTATTGACCAACCTACAAGTACTGAAGCTGTTGTTGAGTACAACAAAAAAAAGGATTATTGTGTTAATCTTCATTGCTTCATTTTGATTGAATAATCAATTAACGTTTAGGTCTAAGGAACAGTTGATGATTGATATTTGCTCTAAATGTTAACTGGCAAATTTTTGCAAGAGAGCTCATTATTTTGTGGGGAAAGAAATACATGAATGAATATGTGATATTCGTCACTTCATCGGTTATGAAATGTTTTCATTGCGGGGAGGAGGGACACACCGCGAGAGCCTGTCCGAAGCGCAGGGATCCAGCTCCGCCTGGTCTTGGAGGAGTGGCTGCTGCTGCCCCGGCGGGGGGCTCTTCGCTGGGAGTGGCCGCGGCTTCGGAGGAGGGCTCTCCGCTGCGGTGGCCAGTGGCCGCTCCACTCGTCGCGTCAAGATGCTGCTGTGTCCAGCGTTGTGCACGGGATAGGTGGTGTTAATTCACTTGGTGTGGTGGAAAAAAATGGGGGAAAAAAGAAAAATGAGAGAAAGTGCAGGGGGAGTCAGGTGGGAGGAGAAGAGGTAGAGGAGGTGGGTGGTGTAGAAGAGGTGGGTGGGGTAAGAATAGAAGATTTAAAGGAAGTGGGTGATGTAGTAGAGGAAATGGGTGGTGTAGGAGAGGCAGAGGGGACAGGTGTTGTAAGAGGAAAGGAGGCGGAGGAAATGGGTGGTGTAGGAGGAGAGGAGACAGGTAAAATACAGGTTCCATGGAGTGAGCAGATAGAAGAGGCTGAGATGGAGGAAGAGGCAATAAAACAAAAACCTGCCGCAAAACAGAAAAAGAAAAGTAAGAATGCATCCAGTAATGCCAAGAATAGTAAAGTTGGGGAGGAAGGACAGACAATCAGGAAGCAGGGACAGGCAGAAGACAGTTTTATTGAAGAGGAGTGCGTGTCAGACAGCAGCGACATCCCTGGTTTTAATCTGAGCAACAGCCAGAAAACAAAAATGTACCCTTGAACGTTTTTCTCCAACAAACAAAAAACCAACACAGAGTAAAAGTGGAGGATTACTTTCCGGATTTACTCCTTTTTATTACCTCAGCCAGATTCCATATGAGTCAAGGAGAGGAGTCTGGCCTCATTGATCAGGAGGTTTTTAGATGAAAAAAAAAACTTGTGCTTAGAGTAAAAAAACAAACAAACGTGATGGGTGTTTTAATTAATTAATTTGTTTTTATTTTTTATTTTAAAATCTCAGCCATGGATACTTTTAAAGTGAGTGTTTTAAATGTGAACAGAGCCAGAGTTTTTATAAAAAGGACACAAATATATGAAACCGCAAAATTAAAACACGTTGATGTGATTTTTTTTACAGGAGACGCACAGCGACGGCTTTAACTAGATAAACTGGTGGAGAGAGTGATAAGGGGAAGTCATTTTAAGCCACAACACATCTCTTAGTGGAGGAGTGGGCTTCATCTTCTCCAAATCCTTTACTCTAGTCTCACTGGAGGTCGAGCATTTTATCGAGGGGAGGTTGCTTTTAGTAAAAGCCCGGTTTGACCTTTTTAATGCTGTTTTTATAAATGTGTATGCCTCAACAATCTGTGCAGAGACAAAGTTGTTTTTACAAAAAATTAATGATGTTTTAAATAGCTGTGCCTCGGAGGATTTCTTATTCTTGGGGGGGAGGATTTTAACTACAGAAAATGCTTTTTTAGATTGGAACCACATGGAATCAGCATCACAGCATGTTCTGAGGCAGCTGGTCCACTCTCATGGTCTGGTGGATGTATGGCGGAGGATGAACGCAGATGCTAAACAATACACATGGTCCCACTGCAGAGAAAATAGGATTTCCTCTGCCAGGTTAGATCGTATTTATTGTTTTAAACATAATTTTAACATTTTTAAAATGTGCAATATTATACCTGCTGGTTTTACAGATCACTCTTTGCTTTTCCATCCATCCATCCATCCATCGTCTATCGCTTATCCGGGATCGGGTCGCGGGGACAGCAGCTCCAGTAAGGAACCCCAATCTTCCCTTCTCCGGGCCACATCCTCCAGCTCCGACTGAAGGATCCTGAGGCGTTCCCAGGCCAGTGAGGAGATATAATCTCTCCACCGAGTCCTGGGTCTTCCCGGGGTCTCCTCCCAGCTGGACATGCCTGGAACACCTCCCTAGGGAGGCGCCCAGGTGGCATCCTTATTAGATGCCCGAACCACCTCAACTGGCTCCTTTCAACGTAAAGGAGCGGCGGCTCTACTCCGAGTCTCTCACGGATGGCTGAGCTTCTCACCCTATCTCTAAAGGAGACGCCAGCCACCTGTCTGAGAAAACCCATTTTGGCCGCTTGTACCCATGACCTTTCGATCATGACCCAGCCTTCATGACCATAGGTGAGGGTAGGAACGAAGATCGACCGGTATATTGAGAGCTTTGCCTTTTGGCTCAGCTCTCTTTTCATCACAACGGTGCAGTAAAGTGACTGTAGTACCGCCCCCGCTGCTCCGATTCTTCGGCCAATCTCTCGCTCCATCGTCCCCTCACTCGCGAACAAGACCCCGAGGTACTTGAACTCCTTCACTTGGGGTAAAGGCTCATTCCCTACCCGGAGTAGGCAATCCACCGGTTTCCTGCTGAGAGCCATGGCCTCAGATTTTGAGGTGCTGATCCTCATCCCAACCGCTTCACACTTGGCTGCAAACCGATCCAGTGACTGTTGAAGGTCTAGACTTCTAGACTCTTTGCTTTTATGTCATGTTTTTATTAGAAATGTGTTGCCAAGAAGCGCGTACTGGCACTTTAACTCAGGTTTAACATTTGATAAAAATTTTAGAGAAGCGTTTATTTATTTCTGGAGTGTTTTTAGGCAGATGAAGGGTTATTTTAACAGTCTTAGGCAGTGGTGGGACTATGGTAAGACTGAAATTAAAATGCTTTGTCAGCAGCACACCCTCAATGTCACACATGACATCACCAGATCTATGAAAGACCTGGAGTGTGATATAGTGGAACTAGAACAAATCAGTGAGTCCACAGGAGATCGAGGATATATTGAAATCCTCAAAGTAAAAAAATGGCATTAGCCGACCTGCTGGACGTTAAAGTTCAGGGCGCTGTGAAGTAAATAACTCCTGCTTGTATTAATCCACACAAGATGATTATCACATGTATTTGTCCACCTCAATCAATATGTATTTTTGCACAAAATGTATTTCTGCATGTATAATGTCAAATGTCAAAATGTCAAATCAAGCAATCTGATTGGTTCTTAGCCGTGATATAATGAGCGTATATCACGGATAGAATTGTAGTTACTTTTCACAACAAGTCAGTATCCCTCCGCGTCTGAGAAAAAGATACAACCGTTACAGCTGTTAAATTACGTCCGTTAAGAAACAAACTTACAAAGCTTTACTATGTAAATAAGAACAGAGTTCCATTCATTCGGTTGCTTTTATTATAAATAATATCAGCGTGAAATGACAATAATCAAACATGTACTATACAAGCTGAAACACAGACGTGTTTACAGTTCAATTTGGTTCCGGGTTCCGGTCGCGCATGCGCCAATACAAGGGACCGTCCATTTATGCAATCCGTATAGTACAATGTTCTCTACTCTGAAGGAGTGGATTGATCAGTGCCTATCTCCAGAGAAAAAAGCCCCTAAAAGACGACATGCAGAGCTACGTGAAGAGCAGGTAGACCAAATGGAAAAATAACGAAACGAACAGAACACCGCGCTAGCTGTTAGCGCGCTAGCTGTTAGCACTATGTTTTGTGCAGAAGGCAACGGAGGGACTATTTTATTTTGAACATCATTATTTAATAATAAAAACTATTTAAATTGGAGTGTGTATTTTTCTTTCATATTGCCCCACTTGGTAACCGTTTTATAAAAGCAATAGCTCACTTCAGACCGTGATATATGCTCATTATATCACAGTTAAGGTGATTCAGCCTTAACTGTGTGATTCGGCGTGGTTACGATACGAACTGTGTGAAAAGCATCCGCAAGAAAGGCCTGTGCAGCAGACCCTCCACAGTGTGGAGTAACAGACTGGGTGGAGGAAGTGGACGAGGCCCACAGTGGGGTTTTGTTTTACAAGCCTCCCCTCAAAAAGCGGACAGCCGACCTCCAGTGGAGGATTTTACATGGTGCCGTCGCTTGTAACGCTTTTATCTCTGTCATTAATCCTGCTGTTTTTAACAAGTGTCCATTTTACAATTTACGTGAGACTGTATTCCATGTTTTTACTGAGTGTAAGAGATTCACAGAGTTTTTCTCTCTTTTAACATCGGTTTTTAACCTAGTTTTTACCGAGAGTGTTTTTACCATGGGAGTTGCCTACAAAAAAGACAACAAAGAAAAGTGGCAGCTCCTAAATTTCCTCTCGGGAGAGGCTAAAATGGCCATATACATTAGCAGGAAAAACAGAGTTGAGAACAGAGAGGGGCAGGAGGCCAAGACAGTGTGGCTCTGTAACATCAGGGCAAGACTCTGGCTCGATTTTAGGTTTTACAAACATACCGGGGATCTCGACACTTTTAAAGAACGTTGGTGTTTTAAAAATATTATCTGCACTGTGAATAATGAATGTTTACACTTTGCACAATGTTTTATTGGATCATTTTTATATATTTATAGAATTGTTATTTATAAATATATTTTTGATATGATAATATGATTTTTCGTTACACTTTATTAGTAAACTGTTTATTGTTACACAATATGTAAATAAAGTGTTTTTGAAAAATCAAAAAATCTCTCTCTCTCTCTCTCTCTCTCTGCTCCTCCTTCCTGCTCGGGACTCCCAAGAAAGCACACACACATCAACACCTCACACATTCTTCTGGGATACATCAAGTGCAGATAGATTATTTCCTGTTTTCCAAAAGTACAGTAAACATTTTACCTTAAGGAAAAAAACAGACATCAAGACATACTGCTAAAATTCTTAAAGAGTGACAATAAAGGGATGCAATTTGAGTGTGCCCTCGGAAGAGGATCGTCCTCATATTGGATACCAAAAATGGCTACAAGAGGATTCGGATCTATTGGTCTTTATAACCCCAACCCATGGATAGGGCATTAAAATGGATGACCAATAACCCAAGAAAACTATTTCTGGCAAAACCAGAATATATGAGCTAGTGTTGCAAGTGAATTTTAAAATCTATTATAAGAATCATCAACCGATCGATGCATCTTTGAAAAAAACAGACATCAATATACTGCTATAATTATTAAGAGTGACAATAAGTGATGAGTGTGCCCTAGGAAGATGATCGTCTTCATATATTGGATACCAAAGATGGCTGCAAGAGGATTCGGAACAATTGGTCACCAGAATATATGACCTAGTGTTGCAGGTGAATTTTAAAATATATTATAAGAATCATCAACCAATAGATACACCTTGAGATTCAGACTTTAGACACAGTCTGTGTGCCACCTTAAATTGAATGAGGTCATGTCCGGCACATATTGATGAGTAGTGTATTCTTGAGAATATATCTGACCTGTAAATTGTACTTTCAGTAGTGATGAGTCCTTTCGTGTCGAGGCCTACGAAGCGTGTGTCGAGTAATCGTGGAAGATTTTTGTGAAGCGCGTATCGAGGCTTGTGTCGATGACGTATGTGATGACGTTCGAAGCGGGTTTAGCGTGCGATTCGAAATATAAGGGGGAGCGAACCGCAATTGAGCCCCCTCATAATCAACACTTTATATAACCGCAAATTTGTGGGTTGTTGTCGTAGTATGCATTGTTGCTGTTGAGTTGTTGGTATTGCATTTGTATTGGATCATTACGGAGCCAGCCAACTAGCGAAAAATTGTTATGCACGCCAGCATCATCTTCCTTGTGAACAAGTAAAGATACCAAATCCAAATCTGTTGAAAAGATAATGTACATCCAACGTGTACATTGCACATCCCTGGTGGCGTAGCTCATAGCGCAGGCGACCCACATTCAAATGCTTGCCGCAGCGGCCCGGGGTTCGAAACAGACCTGCTGCTATTTGCTGCATGTCATTCCCCTTCTCTCTGTCCAATCTTAAGCTGCACTCTCATTTAAGGCGTAAAAAGCCCACATTTTTTTCCAGGCACTCTCTTCTCAATAACATCAATCTTTATTTTTGAATAGAACATTATATTCAGTCTTATATGTGTGCGTCAAAGCATTTTCAGGGCAAAGATACTTTACATCCACTGCAGCCTTGCACTTCGCCGGTTTTACATTTATTGTCCACTTGATGGCGCAGTAGAGCAAATGAAGCACCATGAAGCTTCGGCACATGTGCAAACCAATTGGATGGAAAGCTTCAATGCTTCATGAAGCTTCATCTTGCCATCACCAACTTTCAGGTCAGCCTGCCACGCCTCTCTAAATGCATTTTAAAGTTACATTCTACACATTTCAAAAATTCCTTTAATGTGAAAATGTGGCAATAAACTGGATTCTCATTCTGCTGCATCAAGATAGATTCACATTCCGTCTGCACAGATGAAGTTTCATATTCATATATTGTGTCTTTGAGAGATGGATGGTTTATTATGTGACTGATTACCTAATTCCGTTCAGCTGTCTGGCCTCCAGCTGGGACACTCCTGTCTCTCCCCAGCAGCCGGCGCCCTAACCACACCCCACTGCCACACAATGCAACAGATATTCCCAGGAAAAAAAAATAACACCTATACCGTCTCAAGCAGAGTAACAACCTTTTGTACAGGTCTTTCAAGCAACGCAGTTCTAGTTGTGGGTTTCCCCTTTTTGTCAAATGTGGTGTCACTAACAATAATCTTATTTTTCTGACCCTACTAACCGAACTTGGAAAAACTTCTGTGATTCTGGCTAGCTTCCATTCATTGCGTGGTGCCAGATCATCTTTTAGAAAGACGATGTCGTTGGCCTTAGTGTTCCTTCTATTTTTGTGCCACTTTTGTCTGGATTGTAAATTCAGAAGATATTCTTTCTTCCATGGAGGAGGTAGAATGATTGTGGACTTCATTGTCAGGATGTGGTTTGGAGTTAAAGGTTCAGGTCTGGATGGATCATTCAAATGTTCGACAGTGACTGGTCTGCTGTTAATCATGGCCATAACCTAATACAGAAACGTCCTTAAGGAGGTGCTGTCGAGCCTTTGTGCTGACTTGTCAAGAATAGCAGTTAAAACATTTCTTATAGTCCTTATTTGCCTCTCCCAGACAACGCCCATATGACTTGCCGTTGGAGGGTTCATTAGAAATTCACATCCTGGAGCGTTCACTCTTTCTTGGTCCATTCCCTTCATGAGTTGTGAAACTCTCTTTGCCCCCACAAAATTGGTACCTTGGTCACATTTCCTCTTATGGCAAAAAATGCTCTTAAAGCATTGATACATGCATCCGTAGTGATGTCATCAATCATCTCTATGTGTATTGCCCTTGAACATAGACAAGTAAGTAAGAGATCATATCTTTTGAGCTCTTTCCTTACGTGTTTAGCATAAATCAGACCAAAGCAGTCTATGCCAGTGTAAGTGAAGGGTGGACTTGTTTCCGTTCTATCTCTTGGCAAATCGCCCATCCTTTGTTCTTCAGCACCTCTTCTGTACTTTCTACACTTAACACATTTGAAGATGTGTGACGAGACTGCACTGCTGTATCCTAAGATTCACCATCCATTAGCTCGCAATTCGTTCATCGTCATTCCATGTCCTTGACAATGTAGTTTTTCGTGAAGGTGCTTGATCAGTAATGACGATATGTGACTGTTCTTTGGGAGTATTGCCGGATGCTTTACGTGTGGGTGCAATGAGGCTTGACTTAAGAGTCCTCCCACCCTTACGATACCATCTTCGTCAATGAATGGATTCAATTTGTAGCCTACAGATTAATGTCTTTGATATGGTCAATTACCTTCTTTTGTTTCAATCTCTTTATCTCATCTGAGAATGCTTCTTCTTGCACTAGCTTGATAATAACAAGTTATGCTTCTTTCCTTTCTTCTATTCTTGCATTTTCAAGAAATAGACGGAGCCACACGGACAAGTACATCATGTCGTAACAAAGTATGCGCAAACATTCCTTATAAGGCCAACTTTTATATATTTTTTATATTATATGAGCAAGAAGCTGCTGTAGAGGATAGAAATACTGTTATCTAATATTCTGGTAGATTTGTTGAACTGTTTTTGGAGTCTTTTGTCTCTAACCATCTTGTCCTTGCTTGTGTATCCCTGCAGTGAACCAATACACCAATGCCTTTGCTATAACACAGCTGTGTGGCGTCTTGTGTGCTCCCTGGAACGGTCTCATCATGGACATACTATAGGGCAAACCTCGTGCTGCAGGTAAAAATCTAATGTTAATAAGGACTAGTAATTAACCCAACAGGACACAACCTTATGAGCTGCATTTGTCATTCATTGTTGAATTAGGAATAAAAAAGACTTGCAAAGACTCTAGACAGGGGTCATATTCCGCTTGAAAACCCCATCTCCAGTTCTCCCTCAGCGTCAAAAGAGGTCAAAACAAATACATGTAAATTTTGCACACAGTAGATTAATGGGAAATGTAAGACTAGTGCCAAAACATTCTTTGTCTGTCTTACTACAGCAACAATGGTCCTTTGCTGGTAACCTGACTTTTACGTTTATTAATTGTTTCCTCATGATTATCAAGCTCAGGCAGAGAGAGCAAGAGAGGAGCTTATTCATTTTTACTCCAGTTGAATACTTTTTTTAGACAATGTTTAACCCTCATGAGGGCAAAATGTATTTACATATTTACCTACGGTCCTGATGGTTGCCTTATGTGGTCATGTTCCAGGAGGCCGAGGATGGACCTGCGTCTGTAGTGCAGCATAACCTTTAAAATAATGGGTGTTTGAGGGTGTCAATGCTGAGCAATCACGAAAGAAAATGTAATCAACATTTGGAATAGGAGTTTGCATCCACTCAAGCCTAGGTGATGCAACTGTTTCCCCTACTGTTGTTTAGGTTCAAGGACAATTTTTTTGTTTGTTTTTTCAAATATATATTCACAACTTACTTTTCACATTGAACAGGTGCTCTTTTATTAAATAAACTAAACGCTTATGTTTATCTAATTTATATGCACGTTTCGGTGTTTACTTTGCGCATTCACACTCTCCTCCGCTGTGTTTTGCGAAGGACGCACACACCTACAGTCAGAGACAGACCACCCCCCTTTGCACGTTCAGCAACCCCCAAAAGCAGTAAACCTAGGGGAAACACTGTTAGTGTTTCATAATCACACATAATTAGCTCATCATCCAAGTCTATTAATGGGAGTAACGTAGCTGGGTGTAAAGGTCAGGCTCTATGAACATAAATGTTAGAGCTGGGCAAAATTACGTTGCAGCTGGATCTCCGTGCAGCTGTAATATGTTGGGAGCAGAAGTTCTCAGAATTGTCATTACAGCATGAGGAACACAAACTTGACATTTAGAGCCCATAAAAATAGGCACTGATTTCCAAGTTCAATAAGGGTAACCATTACTGCAACAGCTTGCAAACAGACTGGTACTCTCTGCACTACAGAAGGCAGCTTAGCAGAATAGAAAGCTACTGCGCAGTAATACATTCAGCAGCTCATCTTTAGGAAGTCTTGCTGACACCTTCCTCCTCAGTTTGGATGTCACCACTGCACTGAATCAAAGCAAGACTAGTTAGACCAAAACCAAAGTGTGTTAGTGTATGACATTTTTTAATTTTTAGCATCTAGTCACATTGTTACTGCTGTATGCTAAAGTGATGTAGCTCTTAACATGGCATGGAAAAGTCTCCTTATATCGGAGGCATTATGGCCAGCAATGAAGCTCACCCGGTTTATGTGAATTAAAGAAGGACCCACTTTTTTGATGCACATTGCCTTCAAGCATCTTCCCAAATATTTTAAAGGACAGAAGTTCTTCTTCTGAAGGTGTTCTTTACCTAATTTTGGTAACACAGAAATCACAGCTTAGTGCATGCATTGAAAAAGTCATTAGTGTACTTAAAATTTTATTTAATTCCGAGTCGTATAATTAGATAAAATAAACTATTCTGTGGGTCACTTTTTTTTTTTAAAGGGCAACGCCAATTGATAAGGATATTGTTATATGATAGTATTATCAAATTACAAACACATTCTGGCAACACAGTAAAATCCATCAACATATCAATGTATATCTGTCAACCCTCCCGTTTTTCCCAGGATTATCCCGTATTTTAAACCTTTCAAAAATAAAAATAGGCCTAAATTAAAAAGTGTACATGGTAAAGTGGCCTCCGGCAGTATTATGTTTAACTTTAGTTGAAAAATGTTATCTGCCAGAAACACACAGAAGAAGAAAACAGGAACAATAACACAGAAGGAGAAGATGAAACTAAATGGATGAGAGTCACAGTGAACGGTAGATCGATGGAGACGCAGTTGTACCTGCCAAAAAAGTTAAAACTTTATGCAAGTACCTGACCAAATGAGAGGAGACCTTCCATTATTTAATAAAAAGCAGAGTGGGGCAAACTCATGATTTTTGTAAAGTGTGCCATTCAGATGTTAGCATGGCACGCGTCGTTCGCCAGCAAAAAAAAATTGTACAAGCACGCCAAGAGTTACAAAAACATACACTGTCAATGACTTCATGTGTGACAAGAACTGTTTCAGAGGCAGACCAAGTGACCAAAGTTGAGGGAAAGATGTCGATTCTTTGCACCAAAAATTATGTAGCCTTCACCTTCTGCGATGATTTCAGTCGCAGTGTAGCGGACATGTTTTCCAACTCTGTAATTGCAAGGAAGTCGTCGTCGGGGGAAACAAAAGCCACACAACTCATCAATCATCAAATAAATTGATGATAATAATTGATCAAATAAAATACATAAATCTTATGAACATGTCTGTACTAGTAATGCATACTTTAAATAAACATGTATTTCCTGAATGTATATACCCGTCCTTTATGTATTTACATTTACATTATATAGGGGCTGGGTGGCTGAGAGTTGTTAAGGTATGGGCGGAGTCCGCCAAAAAATGTCCCTTATTTTGAAATGTCAATGTTGACAGGTATGCTTTGATCTATGCATATATATATATATATATATATATATATATATATATATATCTCGGAGGGGACAGTCACTCCTTTGAGTAACACGATAGCATTACAACCTGTATGTATGAGTTTGATCATCTTGTGTATGTATAAACTCAGCTCCTTGCAAGAATATTGATTAAAACCTTTATTTGATTTTAAACCTGACTTTGTGGGTTTCTTTAAGAATATTTTTCTAACAGACTGTTATCTGATAGACCTTTTGACCTTTGAATTATTTGTTTGCATATCCAGATTTATTTTAGAAAGTCTGGACAACAAAATATCTATTGAAATGGGATGTTTGCAAATCAGATCCAAACCACATTTCCAGGTTGTGTGAAATGCGCTTCCAATGATTTCTACAGATGCGTCTTAATACTGATCATAAGTGTTTTTTGCAACACACCAGGACAACGTCAAATCCAGAACAGATTCCATTCTGCTACTAGCAAAGCCCTATGGAGGACAACATGGAGAAGAACAAAAGTCCTTGGACAGACGTCAAAATAAATGGTCTGCTTTCACTTTCTGCTCCTTCCCCGTAACATCACAATGTATACATAACAGCCACCTCCATTGTTGAGTTTGTCTGGTCTGACGGAGGAGTTCTGAGTAATTAACCCAACAGGACACAGCCTTGGCAGACCTAATCAGTGTGTCCCAGGTGTGCTCTCTGGGCTCTAGCAAGTTTAAAGATACAATAAAATTTATTTATTTATTATTATTTAATAAATATTTAACACTAACCAATAATAAACCAATTCATAAAAAAAAGCCTTATTACAAAGTGGTGCTCAAATGTTTATTATAGTTCATTCACACACATTTTAGGTATTGAACTCCAGACATTGTAGTGTTTTGTTTGGAAGGCATACCTCTGGACCATAAATGGCAATAAAACACTATAATTGAGATGTAAGCAGTTATAAAATCTTTTTAGATATTGTACTTGATGTAGTTGTAAACAACTTTAACTCCTGCTGTAAATTATCCACAATTGGATACTGGTGTATAAACGGGTAATGAATGACGACAGTTGTGTTTATAAATTATATGTCTTTGTCGTAGAAGTTAGAAGACACATTCTGTACATTAATAAACATGTAAGAAGAAGAAGTGTGTGTGTGTGTGTGTGTGTGTGTGTGTGTGTAAGGCACCATGTCACATCTTGGGAACAGCTTGAAGGTGAAACATTTTTCTAAGATTAAGCACTTTATTTAAATTTTTTCAAAAGCCATTTTATTTATTTTCTCAATTTTAATTTTAAATGCAGCCCGAGAAGAACATTATACATATCTACAGTAAAATATATATATATATATAGATTGCAATCTTTAAATAGATCCATTAAAGCAGAACCTAATTGTTTATGGTTGTGTTATATTTGTCTTTGTAAGCTGTTTTGGTGTTTAGCAATATGTATTTGTAATAGTCCATTTTTATAATATTTTTGTACAAAGGGAATCTTTTTTACCTTTTTCAGTTTTTTATTAATGCTCTGATGACCCAAACAAAGTTAAAGAAAACACAATTTTGACAATGTTTTGACAATAAAATTGTCATAAACATCTTCATAAAACATTTGAACACATCAGTATATAATTAAAGGAAAACATTTATTCTATAATGAAGTCTGGAGAGATATCCTGGGATGAACAACTGCTCTGATACAGTTTATTACTATATGCAATAGACCTCCATCAGTGCCCAAGAAAACTCTTAAAAGCGGTACTCTGTCTCACATATTTTAACCACACATGCCCAGTCAAGCTCAGCTTTCAAACCATCATGCTGGTTGTTGTCCTCCTGCCCATCCGCCCTGCCTCCTGTTCCCCTCCAGACTCGCTCCACTCCATTCTCCTGTCCACCAGATGCTCTCATACTCTTTTCACCAGACTTCCTCTTTCACCTACTCACCTGTTCTCACTTCTCTCATCAGTCACTCACTGTCCTGGTCCAGGCTTTCAAAATTCTGTTACCTGATACCTGTGTGCCTATTCACAGCCTGCTCTTCATTTATATGACTGCTTGAGAAATCGTCCTGCTGCCTCGACTGCCATAACTAATGGAAGTTATGGTACTTGGCCCTAAACACCTCAAAAACACATCATATAAAAATATAGTTACTCTGGATGGCATTACCTCCAGCTCCACCGTGAGGAATCTCAGTGTTATCTTTGATCAGAATATGTCCTTTAACTACCACATGAAACAAACTTCAAGAACTTATTTTATCTATGTAACATTGCAAAAAGCTGGCGCATCCTGTGTAGAAGCCGTTTTGCGTTATTGTTGGCATTTATTATTATTTGGTTTAAGCCCTGCAATATTATTTTGGACACTTTTTGGCAGTGTTTAAAGGCACTAGGCTGTCAGTATATAAGGGTGCACAGGTGACGTGGGAAGTGGGTGAGAGGACACAGGTAGCGAGAGCTAACAGTTCTCACCAGTGAGCGACCCGAAAGAGTCAGTGAGCGACCCAAACGAACCGGTGAGCAACCCAAAGGCATCAGTGATAGATCAGTGACAGTGATCTACTAATATAACCGAACGAATCAGTGATAACCTAAAACCGAACCAGGAACTCAACCGGAACAGTGACAGACTACAACAGCAACAGACAAGCAGACACGAACAGACATCCATAGAACTGCAAACCATCCATATCTACAACCGGAAGCTCCATCTGAGTAAGACACCACACACCTACCTGTGTAGATGGCATAAGAACATTGGAACATTGGGAATTGGAAATTTGCCATTAAATCCTGTATCAAAAAACTGCTGAAAACTAGTTCATGCATTTGTTACTTCTAAGCTGGACTATTGCAGAATGCAGAGTTACTTGTTGTTCCTAGAGTCTCTAAAAGTAGGAGAGCCTTCAGCTATCAAGCTCCTCTCCTGTGGAACTAGGAGGGAGACACCCTATCCACATTTAAAAGTCGCATTAAGATTTAAAGCTCATATTTTGGCTCAGACTTGCATGGAACCAGCCCCTAGTTATGCTGCTATAGACTTAGACTGTTTGTTTTCATTCACATAATTGAAATTATTTTTTCCCCTTTTCTTACACATGCTCATAGGGTGTTATGTTTATGTTTTTTAAATTAAAGAGTACAGTGTAGATATGCTCTTTATGAAAGGTGTCTTGAAATAACGACTGTTTTGATTATGAGCTATATTAGTAAACTGAAAAGATGTATCCAGGAAATCTCACATGAGTTCACGTTATATGCAACCTGCAGCAGGCTGCATACCAGAAGCTTTATATTATCATGAATGCATTTAATTTGACTGTGAACATGATTCGAGAGTGTGATAAATGCGCTATGACGCTACACGAAAACCACACTTCATAGCAATCTGAATAGCACACGATACATATGGCAACACAACACAGACATATGAGTAGTACAGTAGTACACTACAGGTCATTTAGCAGACGCTCTTATCCAGAGCGATTTACAGTCAACTAACTACAGGGACAGTCCCCCTGGAGCAACTCAGGGTTAAGTGCCACTAGGCCACCACCACCCTGCACTTTTAATCAAACAAGCTGAACTTTAAGAGGAGGCATTGATGGCTCGCTGGGAGGCCAGACTTCGACAGTGCAAGAAGACAGAGAGGGGATGGATGAAGGCGAGCAGGCTGAGCAGCGTCAGACCGATGTTCACCTACAGACACATGAAGGGAGAGAGGAGGAAGCAGTGAGAGGAGAGTTAATAAATAAACATTATGATAAAATGAGAAGGACCAATGTATAGTTGTATCAGTTATATGTTGTGTACTCACATATAAAGGGTCTCCATCCAGAGGTCCATTCACCAGGGCAAAGCAGGCATACTGCAGCAGAGAAAACACTGCAGACAGAGCCACGACTACACCATAAACCTTCCCAAAGTGACACGACGGGAAACTACACACACACACATGGTGACATGGCAAAGAGAAGGAAGTGTTGAAAAAGTATGGCATAGAGTTTTTAAGTATTTAAAACATTCTTTAACCCCATCCTACCAATTTATTTAACATACAAGGACTAACGTTACCGCCAAGAATAAACTACTATAAGAGACAATCATCATCGGCTAATTACCTGTCATCTATCTAAACCTATACTTGTACTTCCTAAGCACTTACAACTCTCTCCTTATCCTCCTTCTCTTAGCGACTCTCGCTAAATCCTCAATTCTTTACGCTCCTTTCGGCTCTGCTAACGTTAGCTGCTGTAGCTCGGCAGCTAGCGAGGGCATCTTCCTCTTCCTGTTATGCTCTCTCCTGCTCGGTGTGTTTCAAGTTTAGCTATTGCTCTGCCTCCTTTAGTGATAATGGTACGTGTATTAAATGTAGTTTATACGCAGGGTTGGAGGCAAGTTTTAGAGGGATAGATGAGCGGCTCCGCACCATGGTTAGTCAGCGGTTAGCAAGTGTAGCTGTTAGCAAGCCCCCTATAGCCGGTGCGGGTCGACCAGTGGTATCTCCTGTTAGCTGTCCCCCGGCGGGGCCTGAGCAGCAGGGAGACTGGGTGACTGTCCGAAAGAAGTGTTATCAGAAGCCCACGGTTCAATAACAACCGCTTGCTGTTTCTAACAGGTTCTCCCCACTCAGTGACACACCAGCTGAGAAGCCAACTCCAGATTATCGGTAGCTCAATTTTGAGATACGTTAATTTTGAGACACCAGCGACGACAGTCACGTGCATTCCTGGAGCCAGAGCGGGCGACATAGAAGCACATTTGAAACTGCTGGCTAAGGCTAAACGTAAATACAGTAAGATTGTTATTCACGTCGGCGGTAATGACATTGCGATTGCGTCAATCGGAGTGTACTAAAGTTAATGTGGAGTCGGTGTGTACATTTGCCAAAACAATGTCGGAGTCCGTAGTTTTCTCTGGTCCTCTGCCAAATCTTTTGAATGATGACATGTTTAGCCGTATGTCATCATTCCGTCGCTGGCTCTCATGGTGGTGTCCAGATAATGATGTGGGCTTCGTAGGCAATTGGCGTACTTTCTGGGGAAGACCTGGTCTGATTAGGAGTGACGGCATCCATCCTACTTTGGCTGGAGTAGATCTCATATTCAATAATATTACAAAGTTTATTAGTGGACCTAATCCATGACAACCCAGAGTTGAGACCAGGAGAAAGAGTTGAAGTCTTACACACTTCTTTGTGCTTCTTTCCGGGCAGTCACCCACTCAAATCCCCATAGTGACTGTGTCTGCCCCACGACCACTGAAATTAATCAAATCTATGGTTAACAGAAGAGGAGTTATACATGAAAACCTAATTAAAATAAACACCACCGCTGCAAAAGTGCAACTAAATCGAAAAATCAAATGTGGGCTCATAAACATCAGATCTTTATCAACGAAAGCTGGATTGGTAAATGATTTAATATCAGATAATAAGATTGATTTATTTTGTCTCATTGAAACCTGGCTGAGACATGAAGAATATGTCAGTCTAAATGAATCCACTCCACCTGGTCATATTAATACTCACATTCCTCGAGGTACTGGCCGAGGAGGTGGAGTTGCGGCCATATTTGACTCAAACCTCTTGATCAATCCTAAACCTAAACTAAACTATAACTCTTTTGAAAGCATTAGTAACTCCTGAAATATATCTAGACTGTTTTACTCCAATCAACCTTAACCAACTAACTTCAACAATCTCATCGTCTAAGCCATCAACCTGTCTTTTAGACCTGATTCCAACTAAACTGTTTAAGGAAGTGTTACCCTTAATTAACACCTCGTTATTAAATATGATCAACCTGTCTCTATTATCTGGCTACATACCACAATCCTTTAAAGTAGCTGTAATAAAACCACTTCTTAAAAAGCCTAGTCTTGATCCAGAGGTTTTAGCCAACTATAGGCCGATATCTAACCTTCCCTTTTTCGCTAAAATCCTTGAGAAAGCAGTCGCAAAACAGTTGTGTGACTTTTTACATAATAATAGTTTATTTGAGGTTTTTCAATCTGGATTTAGAGTTCATCATAGCACAGAGACAGCACTGGTGAAAGTTACCAATGACCTTCTATTGGCATCAGACAAAGGACTTGTCTCTGTTCTTGTCTTGTTAGACCTCAGTGCTGCTTTCAACACTGTTGATCATGACATTCTACTACAGAGACTGGAACATTGTGTTGGCATAAAAGGAACCGCACTAAGCTGGTTCAAGTCCTATTTATCTGAGCGATCTCAATTTGTATGTGTTAACGATAAATCCTCCATGACAGCCAAAGTCAGTCTTGGAGTTCCGCAGGGTTCTGTACTTGGACCGATTCTATTTACCTTATATATGCTTCCTTTGGGCAATATTATAAGGAACCACTCTATAAACTTTCATTGCTATGCGGATGATACCCAATTATATCTATCAATTAAACCAGATGAAACCAATCAATTGGCTAAACTTCAAGCATGCCTTAAGGACATAAAAACTGTGTGTCTTCCAAGAAATTGTTAGAAGTGTTTTAATGTATTTAACATGACATAGTTGTAGTTTCCTCTGGTTTCCTTCCACAGTTCAAAGGCATGCAGATAATTTATCATTTTACAAATAAACCACAGTATCAACACACAACCTAGTGTTCTTTGCAGCGCCTTACCATTATTTATAAACATGTGTCTCTATGTGCTGCCCGCCTCATGAACATACTTAAGACGTGTGTGCTGCGTGTATTTGTTTGTGTGTTTGATACTCACGCCACACTGACGAAGGCTGCGTTGCCACCAAAGAGGAAGGAGCGGTTGATGACCTGCAGGACGAAGGTGAAGTACTGAAGTGGCAGGTACGGGATGCACGCACAAACTGAGAACAACACACACTGCAGCACCGTCACGAAGAGAGAAAGCACAGAGGCGCGCAGATCTGCTTCCTGTTCACTCTCTCCTACGAACAGACACAAAGAGAAACATTGCTGACATGTCCACACAGACAGAACAGAGCATCTATTTGCTGCACTGTTTGTAGGCTTTCATTCCAACTAAACGCTAGAGATTAGGCTTCAATGGTTTCCTGGGTAATGTGTGCACATTTCATAATATGTATTACCACATTTAACACACATTCTTTATTATTCAAAGTGTAAAATATATTTGGTTGAGGTGTATGACATTAATGTTAAAAACTAAATAGTGACTTTAAATTTGTGTAAATTAATTATAATAAACATTTGAGTTCCACTTTCTAATTAGCCTTTTTTATTATTAATGGGTTTATTAATGCTTAATAAACTATTTATTAATGCTTTATAGGTCGGTAATAAGTCATCAATAAGAATGCCAAGCTCTGAAAATTACCTTTGGCTGTAGTTTATTTTTCTCCACCTGTAAACTGTGAATGTTTCATGAGTTTCTCACTTTATAATGAACCATCAGTTGTGCAGTCAAAACATTTTGAATTTGTTTGGTTTGGTGTTGCCAGTATTAATAACTTGTAGGTAAATGGTCCAGATGCTCAGCAGATGAATAAAAGAGCGAGATAAAAGGATAACGTTTTTCAATGACAATAAATATGAATATTCATTTTTCACAATTTCCCAATCCAAACGTTTTCCTAAAAATTACTTGTTACTGTTCTATAAAGCATTAATAAAATATTTATTGTCCATTAACCATTCATAAAGTAAGCCTTATTTTGGAAATATGGTCCCAAACTAAAATCATTATACCAGTCACAGCTCTCAAAGTAAAACCTTTTCTCACAAAATTTAGTTTTGTATACTAACTATTAAAGGGAACATGACATGACATACATTTGGACCGCTGTTTATCCATAACAGTTAGTAATGGGACTTTCTCAATGAATATTTATTGTATCTTTAGACATGCTAGAGCACAGAGAGCACACATGGGACACACTGATTAGGTCTGCCAGGCTGTGTACCTTTGGATTAATTATTCGTTTTTATCAGCATTAGATTTTTACCTTCAGCACGAGGTTTGCCCTTTAGTCTGTCTATGATGAGACCGTTCCAGGGAGCACACAAGATGCCACACAGCTGTGTTATAGCAAAGGCATTGGTGTACTGGTTCACTGCAGGGACACACAAGCAAGGACAAGATGGTTAGAGACAAAAGGCTCAACAACAGAATATGGCTACGTTTAGACTGCAGACAAATCAGATTTGTTTCTCAAATCTGATCTTTAAAACAAACTCTCTACACTGTTATTATGCAAGTGATCAGATCAAATGTGTGTGTCCAGAAATCTTGAACCTATCTGCATGGGTTGCTGTGGTAACGAGGTATCAGTGACGCAGGTTTCCAATGTGCATTCACCCTCCAAACAACCGGGCTGTCATGTGCAGAACTCCTCCGTCATTGTGGATTTGACGTTGTCCTGGTGTGTTGCAAAAAACACTTATGATCCGTACTAAGACGCATTTGTAGAAATCATTGGAAGCGCATTTCACACAACCTGTAAAAATGGTTTGGATCTGATTTGCAAACATTACATTTCATTAGATGTTTTGCTGTCAAGACTTTCTAAAATCAATCTGGATATGCAAAAAAATAATTTTGGGCAGTCTGAAAAGGTCTATGAGATAACAGTCTGTTTGAAAGATATTCTTAAAGAAACCCACAATGTCAGGTTTAAAATCAAATAAGGGTTTTAATCATATTGATATCACATGCATATTCTTGCAAGGAGCTGAGTTTATACATACACAAGATGATCAAACTCACACATGTAGTGCTATCGTGTTACTCAAAGGAGTGACTGTCCCCTCCGAGATATATATATGCATAGATCAAAGGAAAGAACTGATACAGATCAGTTCTTTCCTTTGTTTATTCCTTGTTTATAGTAAAGACAGATGTGCTGATCAATAAACTGACGAATGTTCTATGATCTATAGTTTAGCAGCAGTTCACACTCCTGTCCTCTGCTGTGGCTATACACTCAGTATTTTTCCCATCACAGTCCTTCCTAGTTGAAGTGGTATTCATGAAACTTCATGGACCTAAGAAGGAAGTCTTGCTCAAACTTCCATTTTTGCTAAGACAGTCAGACATTTTGTACTGTTAGTGTGCGTTTACCCAGTGAAGGCTCTCCAGCCGTCAGACGCAGCAGCATGGGGTTGAGAGTGCCCATGAAGAGGTAATGTCTGAGCAGCATCACCGAAAGCCAAACCGTGTGCCACACAAAGAGCCTGGACATCAAACACTCACGGAAACTCTTCTCTGAGAGAGATGAGGGGAGAACACAGAGATGGATAAGTGAAGAAGAAAGACTAAAGATGAACAGAAATAGGCATAATGTATAATTATTTTATTATGTTACATTTAACTATGTAGGCTATTAATCCATGCCACAGTAAAGTGAACACACCTTGTTTCACAGGGACGTCCTCGACTTCCTCTGCCGTCGTCTGTGAGGTACCATTCGCTGTTATGTGCTCTAAGCTCAGACTCTTTGATTTGCCGCAGGTTATCCTGACAAAGGTCAAAGGTCACAGTGGATTAGCCAGACGTTCTTTGATAATTATTTACCTAAAAAAATAGGTTTCAAGTCATAACCAGCTATAATCACATAACAGGATATGAAGGATATTTATAAGTAATGTGGAACGACAATGATGTGAAAATTAAATGTGCTGGTAAGATATTAAACATTTGATTGTTTTTTCTAGAAACTTTAATTTGACAGTTGTTTGTTTGCCTTTCAATATTTGCAAGTTAATTTATTAACTATTAACCAGTTTTTTTGGATGGAGGAAGCTCAGTGTTGGTTAGACTTTGTTGGGTTTATCACTGACGACGTGTCCAGGTTGGACCTCATGATATCAAAGAACTAACTAAGTGTACCGAAGCCAGTGACACCCAGGAAGAGGCTGGATTACAACTGCACATAGTATGTTGACGACTGGAGAGACAATGAACAGACGGCAACCGGAGCAGGATGGGTTAGCAGCTCTTGAGAGGGAGCACCCACAAATATGCTACAAAAAGCCTTTCAGAGATAAAGGGGGAGGTGTAGGGCAGGATTAGCACCCTGTGCTGTGGCTGGATCTTGCTACACCCAAAACTTGTTTTTTTCAAACTGTAAGAGTACACTGAAAATAACATGCCCTATTTACATTTGATGTATCCCTGTATGTATGGTGTTGATGTGTGTGTGGTTTCTTGGAGATTTGTACCCATATGTGTAGTCATCAGGCAGCGGGTAGGGAATGTGGTCTCTGGGGAGCAGGAAGAAAGTCCTGAGCAGGTGAATGACACTGCAGGCGGACAGGAAGAGGAAGGAGGGAAGGAGAAAGACGCCAGCTTCATCTAACAGCTGCAGAAGACATTAGGATCATTGGTAAAAAATGTTATGGGACAAATACATTTCATATTAAGAGCAGTGTGTGAATGTTTCTCACCTTGATGACAAGGAAGATTGCTGAGGAAGAGTTAACGGCCCCGTTAAAGAAAGTGATGACGGTGGAGCGACGTGAGCCGAACAGGTTTCCTACCTTTAGGAGAGAATGTTGCATTTAATTTAAGTGTCTGTTGTTTTTTGTTTATTACATCTGTTTTTATGTCATTCAATGTCAAATTAGTTCTTGTCGAGTTGAACTAATTGCCTGTTTGAACATGAGGATGTGGTCCCAGAGAGGGCTTTGTACTTCTTTCCCCACGAGATTATGAGCTCAGTTTAAGAAAAGCGCTGCAGCTAACAAAAGTGCACTGAGGGCAGACCCTCTGTTTTTTATCCAGTGAATATTGCGACCTTGAACATCAAACCTCTGCATTTTCAAAGAAAGCTCTGACAACTCAGTCTCAGCTTTCCTCAAAAATGGGGGATAGGACAATTGACAGAGAATGTATAGAAGAAGGTAAAAAAAAAAGGTTATGTGACAGAATCTTACAGATATATTTTTTTTACAGGAACAAATAATAAAGGTTAAAAGTTAAATAGGACATAATTTAAAGAATCAAAACTTTCTCTTGCAAACATTTCCAGTTAAATTTTAGAGCAAATATCAATCAACAACTGTTCCTTAAACCTAAACATGTATCGATTAATCAATCAAAATGAATCAAAAATGTGGTTTGATTTGATTAATCGCTAATCAATTATTATGAGCAAATATTTTTCAAAATTTGGATCCAGTTTCTCCAGTTTGAGGATTTTCTGATTTTCTCTGTTTTCTATAATGGTCATTTTAATTTTCTGGGGTTTCTGACAAAAAAAAGCAATTGGAATTTTTTAACTTTTACATTTTTCTGACATTTCAATTGAATAATCGGGAAAATAATAGATTAATCAAAACTGACAATAATCGTTTTAATCTTATTTTTTAACTCAACAGCTTCAGTACCTGGATGTTTGTCAATAGAAACAAGTTTCCACCCGCTGCCAGGAGGGAGAGAGCTGGGAAGAGCAGGCCGGACAACGCTGATGGGAAAAGGAAAATGAGCATCCACAGCTGTTAGAGTCACCGTTACTTCTTGTCAGTATTTCTTTATACAATGTGGATCCTGAGAGAGCACAAAACAACGAGACAGAGAAATATTTTTCACCTGCAGTTGAGAAGGCCACCATTAAGGTCCCCGTGGTGTAAAGAAATCTGGAGGGAAAAGAAATTCCAGAGATTTCATGTCATTTTATTGGCATGAGACCGAGACATTTTTCCAAGAACAAGATATTACAAAACAAAGAATTTGAGATGGCAAAATTAATATAAATAACAACACTTTTAGCAATTCAATTAAAAGAAAAAGTGACATTCGATAAAATAACAAACGTCTTATCACAGTAAATATAGTAAATACATATTCAAATGTAGCTTGTCATTAATTTCCTTTTCTTGGCCTGTCCTAAGCAAAGATCTATCCTCATCTTCACTTGCTGCATCTTGTTCAACTATTTGCGTTCCTTGGCCTTTTATTTTTCCTCGACCCTCTTTAAGTGGAAACTAAAAACTAAACTAGTGAAAGTTTGCTAGTGTGGATTAAGATATATAT
This sequence comes from Cottoperca gobio, assembly GCF_900634415.1. Classification (NCBI taxonomy): domain Eukaryota; kingdom Metazoa; phylum Chordata; class Actinopteri; order Perciformes; family Bovichtidae; genus Cottoperca; species Cottoperca gobio. The sequence goes on from NC_041364.1 coordinate 11,950,412, forward strand.
GGGGCAACAAACTGGGCGGTCTGTGGTGTTAAGTTATATGAAATTCTCTGAGGCTTTGGGGGGGCTTCTGCACCAAAACATTCCTCAATCCTCTGGAAATTAATGGTCCTGACCTTTCCATTCTCTTAATTTTCCTCTTTACAGTTCTATTGCCTTTTACTGCTTTGTTTTCTGTCTCTACATTTTCTTTTGCTAAGTGTCGCCTCTGATATGTAGGCGTTTCTATTGCTGTCTGGAGACACAGTGGCGGTTGTCGACCAATATCACTAGGGGGTCTGGCTGGGGCCAAGTGTTTTGTTAGAGGGGCACATTCAACCTGAGGTACATTCAACCCGGGACAAAAGAGACAAAGCAGTATTCTAGCCTTCAATATTTTTAGTTAGGTATAAATGATAGCGCACAACGTGTACCTGATGTGTACCACTACACTCGCTGTCTTTGGAGCGTCCGCCCCCGTTCCTTCTTTCACATAATGGTATGATCCTAGTCTGTCCTTGCATGTGATTGACTGCATGGTGTGCTCATCAAAATAAAGTCCCGCCCCTGCCTGGATCATCGCAAAAAAAATCAGTACTTTTTATTATTGTACAATCGTTTTTCATAGGGGGGGCCCCCCACCCCCCAGAACCGCCACTGTGGAAACGTCAGCGACTTTACACCCCTTGAGGGAGCTACTGTGATCTCTGTATGCCTTCTTGCTTCTATCTGTCATACATGCCCCTTTTTACTTCACAAGAGCATGTATACTTATCCACATACACACCAACATTTCACATAAACACAAACAATAAAAATAAATTCCATATGAGAAAACAATTGTTTTTGTAAGCAAATAGATGTGGGAATCCCTCAGAGGGATATACCAGACAGATGAAATAACAGCAATAATTGCCTCTTTGCACTGCAGCATTAGCTTAGGCCCACAGGCAGAGACAGTCACAGCCATGCCTGGAGGTGAAGAGGACAGAAGCCTAATTGTCTTTAATGAAAATATGTTTGGTTTACTAAAAAGTATTTTATATTATTTATTATGTCATGAGTTAGCCTGCTTTGTGGTAACCTTTTTAAAGTCAGCAAACTAAATTGGTTGGATAGTCTGAAGTGATTCAAATAAATTAAAATTACATTTAAGTGTGTTTTTTAATTTTATTGAAATGCTAAATTCTGGCTACTGTCTGCACAGTTTAGAGACACACCGACTTTGACTGAATTTCTCTGTTCTGCAGTGCTACAAAAGTATCTTTGAAGAATCTTGATGTTTGATTGTCAGTTATTACTCTTCTTTTATATTTGTATGTGATATTTGATGATGCAGAGTTAGGCGATGCATTAAATCTTTGCTGAAAGAACAAAGGAATTTAATGTATGTTGTCTTAAACCATCACACCTCGAGTCAAGTGCAACCAACCAGGAGAGGTTCTCACTGCACTTTGCATTAGTTCATTAATAATGAAAAACCTCTTGTTGTTCTTTAATAGTCAATATTTTCCATTTCATTCCTGTTAACTACCCAGCTGTTGGGCTTTTAGTCCTCTTGTGCCGCCTATTTCTATGTTTATAGAGTTGGGACATGTTTTTTGGCTCAGAGTGAGCGCTTACTGCTTTGCAAGGATCTTTGTAAACAGAGCATGGAGATCAACACGTGGAGCAGAGACGCCATGTAAACTGTGTTCGTGTCTGTGATGCTTGAGCCTTGGAGACTATTTGTCTGAGAGTTATTCATGTGCAATTTGGATGTGTTATGTGCAGAATGTTTGAAGTTTGTAACTTTTGATCTGAAGCTAGTTTAATGTGTGCTAATTTAGCTAATGGTGATCTGTGTTATTTCTAGCTAATAGTGATGCTAATGATAGCTTTTTATAGTAGTATGTGTGTCGTTTGTACAGTGCTACTTATATGTTATGTAAAGCCTGCATACTTATGTGTTTTATTTCTGTATTGTTACAGTTTTACAAAGTAAAAGAAGAACAGTAAAGTCAAGAAAGCAAACCTTGCATCTTTATTGGAAAACTTTTGAATGTTAGCTAACTGTCTAGCTACGCATAGGGATACGTGCTGTACGGGCAGAATACCTCTTCTGAGTCACTGTTTTGATGAGACTTTACATGGGTAATATTATAAATCCACTGATCATTAACGTATAATATATTGTTGGACTTACATTCCAAAGAGCCGAGCCACTGTTGTACCAAACTGGTCTAAGAGGAAACCATTTGGCAGCGTCAGGAAAGTAAACAGAAAGGATGCGATGGTGAAAACAAGAGAGAACTGTTCGTCCTGTCCACTGCAATCTGTGGACACATCGAACATAAAGAAAGAGAGCATGCCATGGTTGTGAAATATTTTGTTAAAGAGGAGACAATTAAGGTCAGAGAGGCCTGCATAGAGAGATGTAATCAAATAAAACTCTTTATGCATGCGTTCAGTTTCTAAGCACCTTGATATCTAAAATCAATTACAACTCTTCATGCCGTCCTCTCTGACCTTCATTGTCGTCTGTCTAACTAAGGGTGACAATGAAGGTCAGAGAACGCTGCATACATAGTTCTGAATGAAACTTGCCTAATTCCTGCGTTGCATTTACTCCTGTAGTGTTGGCGTCTGTAGTGTTGGCGCACAGAGAGCTGAAGTAGCCCTCCTTCTTCAGGACAAAAACAATAGAAGCCCATCCAAAAACGACTCCGGAGAAACACAGACACTCCAGCAGACCCGTCACTAAGGTGAGGCAACGTTTCACCATCAAACTGTTCACGAAACCCGGCATGGCACCTCACACACACACAAACACATACACACAGGTGGTTCTTGTCAGTCAACCTGCCAAAAAAATAAAAAAATGAATGAATGAAATATTATTGAAAGAGTAACCTCCATCAACCCGCGGTGCTGGATTATACTCCGGCCATATCCGAGCCGGATTCGTTCGCTCGTCTCTGCTGTCTAGAGCCAAGCCAACATACAAACTATTGTTGGGTTTTGAAGCCCAAAGGGCGCTGTGATAGTCTTTCAATTGAATCCAGTAAACTTCTAGTTGATCAAGATACTTATTTATTTAAAGTGATGATGACAGCATTTCAAAAAATACCCTCAGCCGAGGACACTTTCACACACCAAGTCCACAGTCTGAATCAATAAAGAGCCAGTTAGCTGTCTGTTGGTAAAAGTGAAAGTGGTACAAAAACATCATAAACATTTTGCCATATTCTCTACAGAAGGGTGTCGTCGTCCCTCATTGGTCCATGTTGGCGCGGTTATGCCCCTTGGTGGGCCGTCTTGTTGTGGCGAGATGGAGGTGGACCTGAAACTCTTTGAAGAGAACCTACAGTGCTTCACATTCATAACTAATATAGTGCTCATTATACATTTGTGCAGAAATACATGTTGTGCAATAATACATTTTGATTGAGGTGGACGAGTACATGTGATAATCATTAAATGTGACACAATACAATCAGGAGTTTATTTACTTCACACTATCAAAACACAACGTTACACAGACCATAGAGCCCCGAGTGCCACAGTAAACGTATATGACTAAGCTACACGTGAAGATGATGAGATAGCAGTGATATTTAGATGGGCTCTCAGAGTTTCAGTAGCTTGGTGTACACAGGTTTACACAGGAGTGAAGAAATACACAGTAAATATGTCAACACTAGAAGAGAGAGATGTATAGCTGTAGAATACAAGAAACAATATAAAGAATACACTATAATACTCTAAAACTTAGACTACAATGAATATAACAAACTACTACAACTAAAATATAAACAGGTTAATTTCGGACATGCACGTGAGCCCACAGGTACGTGTTGCTGCTGTTCTTCTACGCAGACACGGTTGGCGCCAACAAGCTAGCTAAAATCAGAGTCACGTGCACTGTAGCAGCCAAATATATATCTAAGCTTAAACAATTCTCAAAACTGGACTTTCAATCAAAACAGGAGGTGATAAATAATGGAAGACCAACGCAGGAGTTAAAAGGTTTGCTTCAAACTTTGGGACATGCTGGACAATATCAGTATTCAAATGACAGCTAGGTTTGATCATTTCGGTGAGCTAGCTTTCCTTGGTTTGGTCAATTGTACAAAATGTAATGAAATGTCACAACATTTTGATGACACCAAACTGCAGAGCCTGTCAAAATATGCTAAGTTGTTTGACTTTGTTAGACTAAAGGCTGATCTCATCGGACTGTTTAGCTCACAAACGGTGAGGAATGAATTTAAATCTCCTGGACAGCTTCTCAACCTTTTGGCCCAGAAGGATGTGATGCAGACTGGTCCTGAGGCGACAAAGTTACTCCAGCTGGTGCTCACTGTAACAGTGTCCGTGGAAAGGTCATTCTCGGCATTGAAAAGACTCAAAACATACTGTCGGAATAGGACTGATCAAGGAAGACTTTCAACCCTGGCAATAATATCCATTGAGACGGGGAAACTTTTAAAACTAAAAGAAGATAAGGAGAACTTATACTAAAAAGTAATGGAGATTTTTGTCCAGAGGGATAGGTGCATGGACTTATTTTTTAAGTAAAGGTAAGACCACAATTTTTATTGAAAATGGGATCTGACAAAGAGAAAACAATCGAATATTTAAATAAAAGTTAAAATTTTGACCTTAAATAAAATTGTATTTTGTTTTTTGTCTGTATTAAAATTTATCAAAGCATCAGACTAAAAAAGCTTTTAAAAATAACTGAAAGTTTTGATTAAGGTTAAAATTGAAATCCATTTTTTGGCACACCACTCTATGTTTAAATTGTATTGAAGGAGAATGATTTGTGGAATTGCGACAGAAAATTTTGAACAAATGGAGGGTGCAGAGCAAATACCTATCTGAGCTGCTATACATGTAGCTTATTTTTTGGCTAAATATGTACCATACCTGTGTGTTGGGTTCATATATTTGTAAATCTGCCTCTGAAAGAGTCAGTGCCTCACCAGCCATGAACCTCACCGCACGTCACTGACTTACTCTAGTTGTTTTTTTAATTAATAACTGATGGTTTTGATGATTGATGAATTTAGATTGTATGGACCCAGTAGAAGAGATGAAATACTGTCCTTCTATTTATTTGGAGCAGGTGGCTCAGAATTACACATTGCACCTTTTAAAAAAAATTACCTTTTCAAATATAAAAAAACTACTTGCATGGCACGTCAAAAGCACTTATATGGAAAATCTTAAACATAAGCTAAAACATCCAGGCATAAAATGTCCTGCTTGAGTCCCGGCCAGTAGGTCAGTCCTGTTCTGCATAGATTCAGATTCATCGGATAACAGGAACACGTTATCTTTGTTAAGACAATGGTAAGTCATAAGACTCCCATTTTAACATCAAAGTGAATCAATTAAAATGTACAAACATGACTTTTTAACAAAGTAATCTCCTGTGAAGCCACTAAAAACATGCAGTTAAGTTGTAATATTCTCCAGTCTACTACTGTCTAGTACTCACAGTTCAGCCTCTGTAGCTCTCCCCAAATGTTCTCACAAACCACACCTCTGTACTCTTGCTCCACTCTTTCTTTATACAGGCCAGCTCGTCCTTCCTTTTCCTCACCAGTTCCCTCCCTCTCCTCCCTCCCCAATAAGAAAATCTGCATTTTGCTCTGCTTGTCACCACTGGGTCTTTATGTACAAAGCATCCATCGGCCTGATCACACACAGCCCGTCAGAAAGTGTGCTGCAGTAACTCATGACTTCCCATGATGTTGCAGGCTTCTCCAGAGGAAAAACTCACAATTGTCTTTTCTTTATCCTCTGAGAAGGTAAACATAAGTTAAGTTAAAAGTTAAGAATAGGTTAAAAGTTAGAATGAGAGACAAGAAGTCTGCATACCTCAGCAAGGCAACTATTCAACACACTTGGTAATTAAAACAACATTGAGTTTTCACATTAATCCAATTTCACAAGTAAAAGATTAGACAAGGTGAACATGAGTGCAGTGCTAGCAGAGTGTGTAATAGTGGCATGTTGTTGCTCTATATTGTAAACTGGACATTATGCATCTCTGTAAAATATCATGTGAATTGAGTGGAGACTTTTATTTTGGCACGTATAGGTTAATTCAAGCATTGAGGTTCATCCAAATATTTGGGAAGATGCTTGATGCTTGAAGGCAATGTGCCTCAAAAAAGTGGTTCCTTCTATAATTCACATAAACCGGGTGGGTTTCATTGCTGGCCTTCATGCCTCCAATATGAGGAGACGTTTCCATGTCATGTTTAGATCTACATCACTTTAGCATACAGCAGTAGCAATGTGACTGAATGCTAAAAAGGTATTTGGCACACTAACACACTTTGGTTTTTGTCCAACTGGTCTTGCTTTGATTTAGTTCAGTGGTGCAAACTGAGGACGAAGGTGTCGGCAAGACTTCCTAAAGATGAGCTGCTGAATGTATTACTGCTCAGTGGCTATCTATTCTGCTACCAGCCTGTTTGCAAGCTGTTGCAGTAATCTATCCTAATAGAAATGGGGAAATCAGCCCCTTTTTTATGGGCTCTAATTAGATGTCAAGTCTGTGTTCCTGATGCTGTAATGAATATTATGAGAATACATAACAGCTGCACTTAGATCCAGCTACAACGTAACCATTCTGCCCAGCTCTAACATTTATGTTCATAGAGCCTCAACTTTACACCCAGCTACGTTACTCCCATTAATATATTTGGATGATGAGTTAATTATGTGTGATTATGAAACACTAATAAACAGTTACATCACCTAGGCTTGAGTGGATGCAAACTCCTATTCCAAATGTTGATTACATTTTATGTTGTGATGGCTCAGCAATGACACCCTCAAACACCCATTAAATTAAAGGTTATGCTGTCACTATAGACACAGATGCATCCTCGGCCTCATGGAACATCAACAATCTGATCAACAATCCGAGTTGTATCTACTAACACATGCCTGTATTTTTAGCTGAGAGCCGGACTGCTCCACAACACACCAGGACAACGTCAAATCCACAATGACAGAAGTTCCATTCTGCTACTAGCAAAGCCCTATGGAGGACAACATTGAGAAAAATAAAAGTCCTTGGACATATATACATACCAGCCACCTCCATTGTTGAGTTTGTCTGGTGCGACGGAGGAGTTCTGCACATGACAGCCGGGTTGTTTGGAGGGCGAATGCTTCCACATTGGAAAGCCACGTCACTGATGCGTACGTACACCAATGCTTTTGCTTTAACACAGCTGTGTGGCATCTTGTGTGCTCCCTAGAACGGTGTTATCATGGACAGACTAAAGGGCAAACCTCGTGCTGAAGGTAAAAATGTAATGCTGATAAAGACGAGTAATTAACCCAAAGGGACACAGCCTGGCAGACCTAATCAGTGTGTCCCAGGTCAAATTAAATTAAATTAAATGTATTTCTATAGCCCAATATCACAAATTATACATTTGTCTCAGTGTGCTTTACAGACTGTACAGGTTACTCCCAGGTGTGCCCTCTGGGCTCTAGCATGTCTAAAGATACAATAAATATCTATTGAGAAAGTCCCATTACTAACTGTTATGGATAAATAGCGGTCATGTTCCCTTTAATATTTAGTATACAAAACAAAAAATGTTTTACTTTGAGAGCTGTGACCATATTTCCAAAACATGGCTTATGTTATGAAGGTTTTTTTAGAACAACCTTTGGATTGGGAAATTGTGAAAAATTGTTATGGTTCATATTTATTGTCCTTGAAAAACATTATCCTTTTAGCTTGTTCTTTAATTCATCAAACCCCCACCCAGGGGCAACATCTGGACCATTTACCAACAAGTTATTTATTAATACTGATAATACCAAACCAGACAGATTTAACAGTTTTGGACTGCAGAGCTGATGGTTCATTATAAAGTGAGAAACTCATTCAGTCCAGTCCAGTTCAAATTACAGCCAGAATTATAGTTATAGTTTTTTTTATACAGGATGTGCCTGCTTTTTGCAAAGTTTTATAGATAAAAGAAGTCCTTGAAGTTGAAGTTTGTTGTTAAGTTAAATGACATATTTTTACACATTTTTATATGATGTGTTTTTGAGGTGTTTAGGGCCAAGTACCATAACTTCCATTAGTTATGGCAGTCGAGGCAGCAGGACGATTTCACAAGCAGCAGAATTTTGAAAGCCTGGCCCAGGACAGTGAGTGACTGATGAGGGAAGTGAGAACAGGTGAGCAGGTGAAAGAGGAAGTCTGGTGAAAAAAGTATGAGAGCATCTGGTGGACAGGAGAATGGAGTGGAGTGAGTCTGGAGGGGAACAGGAGGCAGGGCGGACGGGCAGGAGGACAACAACCAGCATGATGGTCTGAAAGCTGAGCTTGACTGGGCATGTGTGGTTAAAATATGTGAGCCAGAGTACCGATTTTAAGAGTTTTCTTGGGCGTTGATGGAGGTCTATTGCACATAGTAATAAACTGTATCAGAGCAGTTGTTCATCCCAGGATATCTCTCCAGACTTCATTATAGAATAAATGTTTTCCTTTAATTATATACTGATGTGTTCAAATGTTTTATGAAGATGTTTATGACGGTTTTATTGTCAAAACATTGTCAAAATTGTGTTTTCTTTAACTTTGTTTGGGTCATCAGAGCATTAATAAAAAACTGAAAAAGGTAAAAAAGATTCCCTTTGTACAAACATATTATAAAAATGGACTATTACAAATACATATTGCTAAACACCAAAACAGCTTACAAAGACACAAATATAACACAACCATAAACAATTAGGTTCTGCTTTAATGGATCTATTTAAAGATTGCAATCTCCTGCCAAGTTATAATCTTTAAAGTTACACTCCCACTGTCTTACAAACTTTAACATACTTCAGACTAAAGTAAGACATGTAATAGCAATTTAAATGTCTACTGTTTAAATAATGTACAAGTTCCCTTTGTCAAGCAAGCCAACTGCCATTTCATGTTAATATGGGGATGTCATTTAGAAGACAGGACACAGATGTTCCTTTCATCATTAATTAACACCCTGATTAAACTGATAAACTCACTGAGACAGAATATTGAGTGTACCACTTCCTTTAGTGTTTACATAACTGTTACCTTACAAAAATCAAAAGGCAGTTTGGCCCTGTCCCCTGTTGCTTTTTATCACCTAGTCACCAAACCAAGTTTGTATAAAAAGTCTGTGTGTTCTCTTTCAATCTGCAGCCTCCTGCAGACTACATCAGTGCTCTGTAGGACTGGTGTCTTTGAGATCTCAAATAAATGTACAAAGACAACTCTGTCTCTATCGCCATTTATTTGACTTTATATACATCTCTCCAGAGTAAAGCAGGAAAAGTTCCACAACAGACACAGGACTCAGCAAAGTAACAATGCTGAGCTGCATATTAAAATGCTCTATGTTATAGTTTATTAAATGAGTAATCCAGCCATTTAACACACTCCCAAATGATTCGGGGACCTGCGAGAGACAGATTTGAAAAAGAGTGTGGAAAGTCTTCGCAGCTGAGACCGAGGAATGCAGACTTTTATTCCCCAGTATCCAAAACTACAATGCTTTGTGCCAATACATCCAGCAATGACACGCAGAGCAAGATGCAGATTTTCTTATCAGGGAGTGAGGAGAAGGAGGGAACTGGTGAGGAAAAGGGAGGACGAGCTGGCCTGTATAAAGAAAGAGTGGAGCAAGAGTACAGAGGTGTGGTTTGTGAGAACATTTGGGGAGAGCTACAGAGGCTGAACTGTGAGTACTAGACAGTAGTAGACTGGAGAATATTACAACTTTACATCTGTTTATTTTGTGTTGCTTCACAGGAGGTTACTTTTTTAAAAAGTCATGTTTGTACATTTTCATTGATGTCGTGCAGTACAGGTTCTTTTAATATAAAAATGTCAGACTCATGTTAACATGTAGTCCTCTCTAAATGTATCGGAATAATATTTATGTTCTTTGTAAAGCAGGTTCAGTGACAGGAGCCACCTGTGTGTCTATGTCCATGCAGGTGAAAATATATTGTTTGTTAATTGTCTGCCTGTGTGTGTGTGTGTGTGTGTGTGTGTGTGTGTGTGTGTGTGTGTGTGTGTGTGTGTGTGTGTGTGTGTGTGTGTGTGTGTGTAAGGCACCATGTCACGTCTTGGGAACAGCTTGAAGGTGAAACATTGCCTCACCTTTGCTTCGGGTCTGTTTGAGTGTCTGTGTTTTGCTGGAACCTTGTTCGGATGGGCTTCTCTTGTTTTTGTCCTGAAGACGGAGGGCTACTTCAGCTCTCTGTGCGTCAACACCACAGGAGTCAATGCAACGCAGGTCTTAGGTCAGTTTGATATCCTCATCTCCACTACTTTCTACGAACCTCAATTTCTAAAATAAATTTAAACTGTTTATGAAGGCCTCTCTGACATTTATTGTCATCTGTTTAATAACAGGTGACAAATAAGAGGTCAGCTTAAATAATCAATTACAACTTGATGCTGGGCTCTCTGACCTTCAATGTCACCTTCAATGTCACCTTTGGTTAAACAGATGACATGCTTGCATAAAAAGTTTTTTTATTACATCTCTCTTTACAGGCCTCTCTGATCTTAAGTGTCTCCTGTTTAACCAAATATTTCACAACCTTGGTGCTCTCTTTCTTTCTTTGATGTGTCCACAGATTGTAGTGGACAGGACGAACAGTTCTCTCTTGTTTTCACCATCGCCTCCTTTCTGTTCAGTTTCCTGACACTGCCCACTGGTTTCCTCTTAGACCGGTTTGGTACAACAGTGGCTCGGCTTTTTGGAATGTAAGTCCAACAATATATGAATTACTTAAAGTTTATATATATATATATATATATATATATATATATATATATATATATATATATATATATATATATATATACACACATTTCTAATTCCATGCTCCTTCATTACTATTTTCCATCCATTCACCTGATGTTCTAAGTCCACACTTTGCCGATCACCTGACTGCCCCACCCATCTTCCCACCTGTTTCCACTTCCCTCATCTGCTCTGCAGTTGCCTTGCTCTTCCCCGCCCAACCTCATCATCAACATCCTCTCTGTATATACCGGCCCAGATCCTTGTTCCTCTGCCAGTTCCTTGTAGTTGCAATGTTGCATAGTCTTGTGTTTGCTTTCAAGCCACCTGAACCAGTACCCTGCTGCGTCGACTGTTTTCATTTGAGTCCTTCACTTATTGCCACAGTTTACTTTGATGTTATTATATTGAATGTCACTTTTTTTCTTTTAGTTGCTGAAAGTGTATTGATTTTTGATACATTTTGAGAGAATTCTTCCATTGTTTTGTCTTTATCTTGTCATTGAAAGCATCACTCTTGCGCTCATGCCAATAAAATGACACAATACTGAAATTTATTTTTCCCGCCAGATTTCTTTACACCATGGGGACCTTGATGGTGGCCTTCTCGACTGCAGGTGTGGAACATTTATCTGTTTTTTTGTTCTGTTCCTCATTGCCTAAAGAAATACTGACAAGTAACAGCTGTGGATGCTCATTTTTATTTTCCCATCAGCTTTCTCCAACCTGCTGTTCCCAGCTGTGTCCCTCCTGTCAGTGGGTGACATTGTGTTTGTAATAACCAACATGCAGGTACTGAAGCAGTTTTTGGATTTGAAAGATTTAAAAGATTATCTGTTTTGTTTGTCCATCTAAAAGTCAGAAACCCCAAAAATATTGAATTCACCATAATTGTAAAAGGAGAAAAGCAGCAAATCCTCAAACTGGAAAAGCTGGATCCAAGACATGTTAAGCATTTTTGCTAAAAGGTTGAGGAAAGCTGAGTGTTCACCAGATAACTAATCCAAAGTCTAGGTTGAAACCTAGTAGAAGGGTCGTGTATGGTCAATGTGCTAAAGCGTTGCCAAATTGTTGATGGCAGGGATTGTCAATGCTGTCCATAATGTATTGTCCCAGTAAATATTTGTTCTTCAAATTTGCTGAAGTAGCATATCACATGACATGGTCAAGCCTTAAATCAATTAATTGAGGACTATATTATTTCAAGAATACAATCCTTCTCTTCAATCAGTTTTTCTGTTTTACGCCTATTTATTTTGAAAGACCAACAGCAAATGGGGAAACTCCAAATTTGACCGTCTAACAGCGTAACTTTATCACTAACTCAGTCACTCCCTCACTCAGTGACATACTTCACGTTTACTAGGCCAAAAAACTCAGATCACCACAGGAACACAAGTAAACACATCCTAAAAATAAAGAAAAAAACACAGACATGTAGACACTTAATCTAAATGCAACATCTGTTTTAATAAATGTTTTTTCCTTAAGGTAGGAAACCTGTTCGGCTCACGTCGCTCCTCCATCATCACTCTCTATGCTGGGGCCGTTGACTCTTCCTCAGCACTCTTCCTTGTCATCAAGGTGAGAAACATTCACACACTGCTCTCATTGTGAAATATATTTGTACCATCTCATGTTGTAACGCTGATCTTGTGGTCTTCTCCTGCAGCTGTTACGCGAGGCTGGCGTCTCTCTCCGCTCCTCCTTCCTGTTCATGTCTGCCTGCAGCGTCATTCACCTGCTCAGGACTTTCTTCCTGCTACCCAGAGACCACATTCCCTACCCGCTGCCTGATGACTACACATACGGGTACCAAAAGTACAGTAAACATTTTTAATTTTTGCTTTTCAAGGAAAAAAACAGACATCAATATATTGCTCAAATAATTAAGAGTGACAATAAGGGATTTGAGTGTGCCCTAGGAAGATGATTGTCCTCATATTGGATACCATAAATGGCTGCAAGAGGATTCGGATCTATTGGTCTTTATAAGCCCAACCCATGGATAGGGAATTAAAATGGAGGACCAGTAACCCAATAAAACTATTGCTGGCAAAACCAGAATATATGAGCTAGTGTTGCAGGTGAATTTTAAAATCAATTATAAAAATCATCAACCGATGGATACATCTTTGAGATTCAGACTTTAGACAGATGAAGTCTGTGTGCCACCTTAAATTGAATGAGGTCATGTCCGGCACATATTGATGATGAGTGTATTCTTGAGAATAAATCTGACCTCTAAATTGTACTTTCAGATCAGCCTGCCACGCCTCTCTGAATGCATTTTAAAGAGTTACATAAATAATAAATAAATAATTATCAAAGAACTCCCACAATGCCCTCAGTTTGTGGCTCACCCACTGTGACCTTTGACCTCTACCAGGATAACCTGCGGTAAATCAAAGAGTATGATCTCAGAGCTGACAACAGTGAATGGTAACTCACTGGAGACGACAGAGGAAACGCCCCTCAACAAGGACGTCCCTGTGAAACAAGGTTTGTTCACTTTACTGTGGTTTACTGTGGTAACATTGTTTAATATGACAGAATAAAGTAATAAGAATCCTATTTTCTTCATCTTTGTTCTTTACTCGTCCCTATCAGAGAAGAGTTTCCGTGAGTGTGTGATGTCCAGGCTCTTTGTGTGGCACGTGCTTTGGCTGTCGGTGATGCAACTCAGACATTACTTTTTCATCGGCACCCTCAACCCCATGCTGCAGCGTCTGACGGAGGGAGAGCCTTCACTGGGTACGGACTGACGGACACACACAGACACACACACACACACACACACACACACACACACACACACACACACACACACACACACACACACACACACACACACACACACACACACCTGTTAGAGCCATTTACCCAATAGAGAAGTAATGTAAATAACTTATATTTTATATAAAGATAAGCTGCTCCATAGTTTCATTGCAATTTGCTTTATTAGGACCAATAATGTCCGCAGTCAGCCCTGGCTTCTGATTGGTTAAAAGCTATAAAATGCTGTGCTTACTTGTTAGATGAAGCTATGGAGCCTTGAGGGCACACGTCTTTGACCGAGCTTACGGTTTGTGCTAGTGTAGTATGTTTAAAGAATTGTGTTTTTCATTTTGAAAGAAAGTTTTCCAGTAAACGGTTGAAACGAAGAACGTGAATTATTAATAATAATTTTAATAATAATAATAATAAGCTTTATTTGTATAGCACCTTTCATACAAGAACTGCAGCCCAAAGTGCTTCACAGCAAAAACATAACAATTAGTACAAGATTAGACAGAATAAGAGCATTTACAGTACAATAATCACAGTGTTGGTGTAAATGAGTCTGAAGTACCATCATAAAAATAGCAGAATTAAAATAGCCGATAAAATAGCAGAATTAAAATAGTATAAAATAGCAGAATTAAAATAGTGTAAAATAACATTGGAAATCATGCCTAGTTTCCCTATCTGTGCCGTACTTAACGACCCTACTGCCGGGAAATCACATTCATTACACCATTCTTGTAAATGTTTTAAACTATCAGAGCCATATTTTGAAAGCATGAGATCAACAATGGGCGCCTGTGGCCTTTCAACTGGTTTACTCCCTTAGCTACCCATTCTTGATAGTCTTCCCGTTTCATAAACAAACCCCAGTTTGTTGAAGCAACTATATGATTGGACCCTCAAGTGGGCACTTTTCAAGAAATACACGGAGCAACATTAACATTAATCAAAGGCTGTGTTCAAAGTTGCATACAAACGTACTGCCTACTAAACTAAGGATTAAGTACGCCATTACCAGCAGACCTTTCACACTGTTACGCAAGTTAAGCAATACACATTCTCTTCTTCACAACGTTACCGGTCAGAGTAATCGTTGAATTCAAATTGTTTATCACAAATAAAACCAACATTACCTTTTCCACTCAGTTTGATATTTTCCAGTATTATTTTCCAGCAAATTAAAATGATTAAATATGTATTTTCTACAGTACATTATATATGTGAGTTCCTGTGCCTGGGGTGCATGAATTTATCCAATAATTTCACTACCCATAATGCTCCAGTACACATCCAGGCATTTCTCACGTAATCCACATACTATGTATTACATACTCAATTTTACGTCATATGAATCGTTTGTATTCGATTTTGAACGGAGACAATGACTACAGTATGCTTATAAAGGATACAAAGCATATGGACAGACTCCTCGTTAGGGAGAATAGGATTATGGAAGCAATTCTTCACTTATCAAGGAATAAAAGAGCCATGTTGACTTTCATTGCAACGCACTAGAGGACAGTTTGTACACGAGTATTTGACTAAGATTAAGTGTCCCAGTGATAGTGACAGTGAGCAAGCATGCACGATACCAGGAAGCTCAAATCAAAGCATGCAGCTAAATGGAATTCAGCCGGCATTCATTTCATTATCTACACCTGGTCTATTCAGCCAGAAACTGTAATGCAATTAAGCTGCAGTGGTCGTTAGTTAAAGTTTAAACTCTTGAAAATCTCTGTCCAAATATTGTAGAAGAGTGAGAAGCTGTCATTTTGAAGAAAACATGACAGTTTGTGTGTATTAAAAACTTAAGAAGAGAGTGCCACCTCAGGAAATGTAAATTACAACAGACAGCCAGAAGAGGATGCCAAAGCCCAGGCAAAGACTGGAGAAGAAAAACTGAAGTCTTGAGAATGAGAGAAAAGGCAAGCTAGCTCAGCTCACTTGTAAACGGAAGCAGATTGAAATCCTCAAGAAAGATCAAGCTAATGCTGAAGTGAGTAAAGAAGAACTATGTTTGGGAAGTTTAAGATAATTTGAAGAGTTTAATGACGAAATATCACCACTTCTTGAAGATAAAAAAGATGATCCATGTAACTGGCCCAAATGTGTGGAATTTGAGGACTTTGTTCAAGAAACAACAAGGAAGAGGATTGGATTAAATAGGTAATGAGAAGTTCTAAAGAAGAGAACAATGATGACAATAATAAGGACGAAGGTGACATACAGCCAAGTGATATCATCTCAGAGGTCATCAGCCGTACATCCAAAGAAGGTTCTCCTCATTTGAAGCTGTAAGGCAGAGCGTCAAGAGCTGTTTGCATGTCATGCTTTTTAAAAGGTAAAATAAGAGATTCAAATGGAAAAGTGAGCTTAAAGGCACAAAAAGAGAAGTTGGAGCGTGGAGTATATTTTAAATGATGCTGCGCGATATGAAACTTTTACATTCCTATGGAGTCGAGGGTTAAGGGAAGGTCATAAGCCCGATGTAATCAGGCGTACATTTACTTTTTTAAAAGCTCACAGAAAACAGACAACAAAGACCAGTGCCGAATAAGCAACACACAAAACAATCTACATATACTAAATCAAATTCACAGCTGTTCAACTGGCTAAAAACCGAAAGAAAATATAGGCGAAACAAATACCTGCCAATTTATATTGATTTAAGGCACAACAACAACGTTCAATTCACAAAAGAAAATACAACACCCAAAACAAACCAATCCCTGCCCAATCCTAAAAACAAATCCTAAAAACCTCTGAGAGGAGCCGGCCTGGGAATGCCTGGCATTACATTACAGGTCATTTTGACCAATCCAGACAAAGGAATCCCCAACAGTACGGACAAATCCTAGTGGGGTGAGGCTGAAAAGTGCATCCCTGAATAACAGCAGAGGCTGTAGCAGAAACATTTGAGTCTTATTCAATTAATGAGCAAGAAGCTGAATAGAGGATAGAAAATACTGTTATCTAATATTGTGGCAGATTTGTTGAACTGTTGTTGAGTCTTTTGTTTCTAACCATCTTGTCCTTGCTTGTGTGTCCCTGCAGTGAACCAGTACACCAATGCCTTTGCTATAACACAGCTGTGTGGCATCTTGTGTGCTCCCTGGAACGGTCTCATCATGGACAGATTAAAGGGCAAACCTCGTGCTGAAGGTAAAAATCGAATGTTAATAAGGACTAGTAATTAACCCAACATGACACAGCCTTGGCAGACATAATCAGTGTGTCTCAGGTGTGCTCTCTGGGCTCTAGCATGTCTAAGGAAACAATAAATATTTATTGAGAAAGACATTACTAACTGTAATGGATAAAAAGTGCACTAAATGCACTAAACACTAACCTCATGTCATGTTCCCTTTTAATAGAATTCAATTAGAAACATAATTATAAAAAAAAAAAATCCAAAATAAAGCTTATTTTATGAGGGGTTGATGAGTTTTAAGTAAGTGATTTCTTCATGGTGAATACATATTTTATTAATGCTTTATAGAACACTAATAAGCCATTTTTATGTGAACTTTTGAATTAGGAAATTGAAAAAAATCTCTGACTCATATTTATTCTCCTCTTACAAAATGTTTTTGTCTTTTTAGTTCGCTTTTTTATTCATCAAGCCCTCACCAATGGCTGTTCAACCATTAAACTAATGCAAAAGGGCTGCACAGCATCATTGTTTTTCTTCGGAGGAACAGGTGTGCATTTTATTTTGTGTGTGTCTGTTCGTAGGAGAGAGTGAACAGGAAGCAGATCTGCGCGCCTCTGTGCTTTCTCTCTTCGTGACGGTGCTGCAGTGTGTGTTGTTCTCAGTGTGTGCTGCCACCCCGTACCTGCTGCTTCAGTACCTCACCTTTATCCTTCAGGTGCTCAACCGCTCCTTCCTCTTTGGCGGCAACTCAGCCTTCCTCAGTGTGGCGTGAGTAACACACAAACACACGCAGCACACACGTCTTGGACTACACTTAAAAATGTTCCTGCAAGTGAATCGTGTTTGTATAGGTGTAATGTGTTATCCTTTAGCCTTAAAATATTGTTTTTATATGTACAGGAAAGCATTTGAGACAGTTAACCTTAATATCCTTATAACTAAGCTCTCCAGGTTTAACTTCTCCATTAATGCACTCAACTTAATGAAATCCTACCTGGCAGACAATCAGTGTGTAAGGGTATACCATCAACACTCAGCTTTTATCAAGTCTTCTACTGGTGTCCCACAAGGGCCTATTCTATGCCAACTCTTGTTTAGCCTGAACATAATGATCTGCTATCGGTTTGCTCTAACTTTAACATTCAAAGGTTAATAAGAAACGGTGCCAACTACCATACCGTCTCCGCAACATTAAGAGCCTGGTTTCTGCTATCTTGTAAACACTAGAACACTGAAGTGTTTCCATATTGTTTTGTCTTATGTGTCATTACTATGCTTAGTTTATGAAGTGCTCCTACTTACCATAGTCACTGTACATAATATTCAGAGTTCACAAGGCCTAAAATGGACTGTTATGCTATCTGTTGATTGTTGTCATTGTTGATTTTGTGTTTTATAAGAGCTGTTTCTCTTGACTCTATGTAGTTCAGGCTCTGTTTGTCGCTGGATATTCTTTAATTTTCTTCATCTGTTGACTGTATCCTAATGTCTGCTTTTAACCATAGCCTGCCCATGGACTACAGACAAAATGAGCCTTCCTGGCTAAATAAAAAAAATGTTAAGGAATGTTTTTATGCTTAAAAATTCTGCATCACTGCGTGTGTGTGTGTGTGTGTGTGTGTGTGTGTGTGTGTGTGTGTGGGTGTGGGTGTGTGTAGTTTCCCACCTTGCCACTTTGGGAAGCTGTGTGGTTTGGACCTGGCTCTGTCTGCAGTGTTTTCTCTGCTGCAGTATCCCTTCTTTGCCCTGGTGAATGGCCCTCTAGGTGGAGACCCTTTATATGTGAGTACACAACATCCCACCTACTTGCTCTGGTCCTTCTCATTTAATCACAATGTTTATTTATTAACTCTCCTCTCACTGATTCCTCCTCTCTCCCTTCATGTGTCTGCAGGTGAACATCGGTCTGACGCTGCTCAGCCTGCTCGCCTTCATCCATCCCCTCTCTGTCTTCCTGCACTGTCGAAGTCTCGCCTCCCAGCGAGCCATCAATGCCTCCTCTTAAAGTTTGTAAAATGAGTCTTGCACCTTAAATATCCTTAATATCACCATGCTACCTATTCAGCTTGTTTGTGCAGGGTGGTGGTGGCCTAGTGGCACTTAACTCTGAGTTGCTCCAGGGGGACTGTCCCTGTAGTTAGTTGACTGTAAATCGCTCTGGATAAGAGCGTCTGCTAAATGACCTGTAGTGTACTACTGTACTACTCATATGTCTGTGTTGTGTTGCCATATGTATCGTGTGCTTTTCAGATTGCTATGAAGTGTGGTTTTCGGGTAGAGTCAGCGCATTCATCACACTCTCGAATCATGTTCGCAGTCAAATTAAATGAATTCATAATAATATAAAGCTTCTGGTATGCAGCCTGCTGCATTTGACAGGTTGAATATAACGTGACCTCATGTGAGATTTCCAGGACACATATTTTCTCTGATTGATCTGAACCATAAATTAAATCTTTTCACACTCTTCTACTGCTGAAAACATTGTTGTTTGTGTGTGTGTATATATATATATATATATATATACTGTCACACACAGTCAAGCCAATTTACTAATATAGCTCATAATCAAAACAGTAGTTATTTCAAAACTAATTGATAAAGAGCATATCTACACTGTACTCTTTAATTTACAGAGACAAAACATGAACATAACACCCTATGAGCAAGTGTTAGAAAAGGGGAAAAAATCATTTCAATGACATGAATGCAAACAAACAGTCTAAGCCTATAGCACACGGGTGGGCAAACTTTTTGACTCAGGGGCCACAATGAGTTGAATGAGACAGAAGGGCCGTACTAGTAGTAGATAGATGGAGAGAGTTTGTGTGAACATTACAAGTAAAAGCAAAGTAATGAACACTTACATTTAATTTCAGTGGGAACCGTGTTGTTGGTCACCCTTTTTTGACCGTGCATCAACATTTGGTGTCAATTTGGTTGTAGCAATTCGCAGCACAGATCTGAGGTGTTCAGTTAACTGGGATCTGTGGCGTGAGTTGTTGATATTCATCAGGCTGAACGTCTGCTCACACACGTAGGTAGAACCAAACAACACCTGCATCGTCTGTGCCATCCTCCTAATGTTTGGAGTCCTGGCTTCTCTGAGTGAAGCATAAAACTCACTTGTTGACATACTTTCCCCAAACTTAACCAGCGGACAAGAGAGTGGTAAAGCAAGTCCTGCTGATCAGCATCAGTTTCTTCAAGGAACTTAATAAATTGATGATGCTGAAGTCCCCTTGCTCGTATAAAGTTAACGAGTTTTACGACTGGCTTCACAACATGATCAAGCTGCAATACAGACTTACACAGGGCTTCCTGGTTGATTATGCAGTGCAGGAAAATGTCATCCAGCTCAAGGTTTTCCTCTTTCACCTTATCCTAGATTCTTTTCAGCACCAGGACGTGTTTTCCTGTTAAAGGGCCTACGAAATGATAAACATGAATTTCTACTGATGATAGAAAATGCTATTTGTGGTGTAAAATGATGTGTTATTTATGACACAATGATCGCAGTATTTAATAAATCATGATTTAGTATGTCGACCACCGATATTTACATTGCCACTACCGGAAACACCGACGCCGTGTTCTGACATCACAAGTAGAACATGTAATAGCAATTTAAATGTCTACTCATTAAATAATGTTCTAATAATGTTACAAGTGATGATCTGCCTATTTCTCTTTTCATGCATTTGCACAACTTTACAAGTTCCCTTATCAAGCCAGGGTCAACTGTCTTTTCTTGTTATAATGGGGTAGGTATTGTAAGACAGGACACAGATGGTCCTCTCATTATATTTACATACTGATTAACTCTCTGAGAAAGAATCTTGGGTGTGCCATTTGTTTTAGTGTTTACATAACTGTTATCAAGGAGACGGTCAGGATACTATGTTGCTCCAAGAAACAAATGTCTATGTATATATACCCAAAGATAAAAGGATTGAGTTTCCCAGGACTGGGTTCATCAGATTGGAGGGAATGACCTTACAAACATCAAAAGGAACTAATCTAACAGAGAGATCATCTTTGGTTTATTGCTTGTTTACAGTAAATAACAGATGTGCTGATCAATCACCTATTGACATTCACCTGTATATAAAGCAATAGCTATTAGCTAACAAACAGACCGGAGGACAGCGCTGTTTTATAAAGTATAGTCTGCCTACTGACCGTCTCACGGCTGCCTATAGTAGCCGGAACACTTACCAGATGTTCATGGAAGTTACGATGTCGTAACTTTACGAGACTTACGTGACTTACGTGCTACTACACGACCATACCAGGCTTATGAGCAACTTACCAGCATGTCGTGAAACACAGGCATATAAATAGTATGAAATTAAGATGACGTTAATATTGGCCTTTTTTCTGGATATTGCATATTGTGTACATGTCCTTACCACTCTTCCTTTGTACAATTAGGTGTACATGTGAAAAATTTATTATGGAAAATTATGGAAGCAATTGAAGAGCTGCTGCCAAGAAAATGATGTCATGGAGGAATTCAATGAATATGAGGGACATGGTGCAAACATAACCTGCATAACAGATCACCCAGGATTCAAATCAAAGTGTCTGGATGTTTGGGTGTTGCAGACAGCCTACCAAAGGTATTCGAAGAGGGACAGACAACAAGCAGGTGGTCAGCCACGTAATGAGTAAGTTACTTGTGTGCACAAATGTGTAGAGCTCAGAAACTTTGATGTATTTATAGGGAGTCGAATGGTCACTCTGGCACAGTCACAGAATAAATAGATAAATAAGCAAATAAGGTTGAAGTGATTACCATTGACATGTATTATCTTGTACTTTACAGAATGTATCACTATGTGGCATACCGCCAGTGAGATTCTGCTGGGGAATACTTGGTAAGAACCACAGAATGCCATCATGTGCCATTCAAAAGATCTGTGGTACGTTTCCATCTGACAACTACACGTCGTTCAAGTATCCAGCACTTTATTAGAATCAATAACAAAACACAATGTCAGTTCAGTGATTGAATCTGTTTCTATACAGCACAACAGCATCCCTCTTGTTTGGTTCTTCCACCGACTGCTGAGTGGAGCTGGGACTTCGAAAGGTTCCTCATCAACATTGTCTTGGCACAAAGCGTCCAGTAACACACTCTGCAAAAAATATGTTTTATAATCAAGCATTATATATAATATATATATATATATAAATATATATGTATGTATGTATGTATGTATGTATGTATGTATGTATGTATGTATGTATGTATGTATGTGTGTATATATATATATGCATATTATGATGCTGACCTTTGGAACAACCAACTTGGATTGGAACTTGCAGTCCAGCTGACCTGACACATGGTCGCGCCTGCATGGACTTGTGGTGTTTCCGTGGAGGGGGATCCGTCTGCACAGCAATTTCTTTCTGACATGTCTGAAATGTACAACACACAACTTTACTAATTAATCTTTCAAACCAGCTTGAAATTGTATTGCCTGTTTATACATGTCTGCGTAAAGAAAATATCTAATAACATTCATAATAAAAGATGTGGTTGAAGTGATTGAGAGAGCAATGATATCAAATTAAACAAATATATAAATTATGTACATGCATGTGGTGTTTCTATTTTTAACACGTCATGTGCAGGTCTACTGGTACTACAACTGTAATGTACAGATGACGTACAGTCTATATACTTACTGGTGTACAGCTTCCTCCCCAGTGTGGATGTCCAATAGATGGTCGCTGATCATAAAGGTATTCTCAGTTCTGTCAGTGGCTTCATTCACTAATGTTTCAATACCTCTGTAATAATAGGGTGATAGTTAAAAGTTAAATAGACTCACGCTTTTACTCAAACTACAGAATAAAATGGTGAAGCCTGTTATGAACATTGGATCTATACTTAATTAAGCTAATGAAATGTAATTAGCTATTTATTTAAGTTATTAATACGACAAACAATAACACACAGATATTGGCTAGGGCCTGGTGTAAACTTGTTACATACAGTAGGCCTACACCTTGTCACACAAGTCCTCTCCTCGCGTTGTCCCCTTTAGAGATTCCATCTTCAAAAATTCCTCCGTTATCTCAAAACATTTAATCCCTCTGATAAAAATTAAGAGCTGAGCGATGTCTTTTTCGTTGTTACTTTTGTCCAGTGATAACGAATATAACTTAAATGACTCAGTGAGTCCTTTTTCTCGTTTCTGCCACTTTGGATGTAATCAAAACAAACTATCAAAACGTGCAGGGATAATGGATGGAATGTTGACAAGTCCTGAGTCTCCCCGATGCAGGCAGCTGTACTTCTTCTCCCTCTGGTCTGAGGGCAGACTGACGCTACATCCTCTCACTATTCATCCTTTTTAGACAGTCAGACAGGCTAATTTCAGTAGATAGCTCTGCAAAAACAAAACATAGACATCTTTGACATAACACCACAGACCGCCCAGTTTGTTGCCCCATATATATCTTAATCCACACTAGCAAACTTTCACTAGTTTAGTTTTTATTTTCCACTTAAAGAGGGTCGAGGAAAAATAAAAAAACACAAATAGTTGGACAAGATGCGGCAAGTGAAGATGAGAATAGATCTTTGCTTAAGACAGGCCAAGAAAAGGATATTAATGACAAGCCCCATCTGAATATGTATTTACTATATTTACTGTGATGTTTATTATTTTATCGAATGTCACTTTTTCTTTTAATTTCTGAAATTGTTGTTATTTATATTAATTTTGCCATTTCAAATTCTTTGTTTTGTAATATCTTGTTGGAAAAATGTCTCGGTCTCATGCCAATAAAATGACATGAAATCTCTGGAATTTCTTTTCCCTCCAGATTTCTTTACACCACGGGGACCTTAATGGTGGCCTTCTCAACTGCAGGTGAAAAACATTTCTTTGTCTCGTTGTTTTGTGCTCTCTCAGGATCCACATTGTATAAAGAAATACTGACAAAAAGTAACGGTGAGTCTAACAGCTGTGGATGCTCATTTTCCTTTTCCCATCAGCGTTGTCCGGCCTGCTCTTCCCAGCTCTCTCCCTCCTGGCAGCGGGTGGAAACTTGTTTCTATTGACCAACCTACAAGTACTGAAGCTGTTGTTGAGTACAACA
Source organism: Cottoperca gobio (assembly GCF_900634415.1). Lineage (NCBI taxonomy): Eukaryota > Metazoa > Chordata > Actinopteri > Perciformes > Bovichtidae > Cottoperca > Cottoperca gobio. Next base: position 11,974,262 of record NC_041364.1, read on the forward strand.
AAAAAAAGGATTATTGTGTTAATCTTCATTGCTTCATTTTGATTGAATAATCAATTAACGTTTAGGTCTAAGGAACAGTTGATGATTGATATTTGCTCTAAATGTTAACTGGCAAATTTTTGCAAGAGAGCTCATTATTTTGTGGGGAAAGAAATACATGAATGAATATGTGATATTCGTCACTTCATCGGTTATGAAATGTTTTCATTGCGGGGAGGAGGGACACACCGCGAGAGCCTGTCCGAAGCGCAGGGATCCAGCTCCGCCTGGTCTTGGAGGAGTGGCTGCTGCTGCCCCGGCGGGGGGCTCTTCGCTGGGAGTGGCCGCGGCTTCGGAGGAGGGCTCTCCGCTGCGGTGGCCAGTGGCCGCTCCACTCGTCGCGTCAAGATGCTGCTGTGTCCAGCGTTGTGCACGGGATAGGTGGTGTTAATTCACTTGGTGTGGTGGAAAAAAATGGGGGAAAAAAGAAAAATGAGAGAAAGTGCAGGGGGAGTCAGGTGTTTTGGGAGGAGAAGAGGTAGAGGAGGTGGGTGGTGTAGAAGAGGTGGGTGGGGTAAGAATAGAAGATTTAAAGGAAGTGGGTGATGTAGTAGAGGAAATGGGTGGTGTAGGAGAGGCAGAGGGGACAGGTGTTGTAAGAGGAAAGGAGGCGGAGGAAATGGGTGGTGTAGGAGGAGAGGAGACAGGTAAAATACAGGTTCCGTGGAGTGAGCAGATAGAAGAGGCTGAGATGGAGGAAGAGGCAATAAAACAAAAACCTGCCACAAAACAGAAAAAGAAAAGTAAGAATGCATCCAGTAATGCCAAGAATAGTAAAGTTGGGGAGGAAGGACAGACAATCAGGAAGCAGGGACAGGCAGAAGACAGTTTTATTGAAGAGGAGTGCGTGTCAGACAGCAGCGACATCCCTGGTTTTAATCTGAGCAACAGCCAGAAAACAAAAATGTACCCTTGAACGTTTTTCTCCAACAAACAAAAAACCAACACAGAGTAAAAGTGGAGGATTACTTTCCGGATTTACTCCTTTTTATTACCTCAGCCAGATTCCATATGAGTCAAGGAGAGGAGTCTGGCCTCATTGATCAGGAGGTTTTTAGATGAAAAAAAAAACTTGTGCTTAGAGTAAAAAAACAAACAAACGTGATGGGTGTTTTAATTAATTAATTTGTTTTTATTTTTTATTTTAAAATCTCAGCCATGGATACTTTTAAAGTGGGTGTTTTAAATGTGAACAGAGCCAGAGTTTTTATAAAAAGGACACAAATATATGAAACCGCAAAATTAAAACACGTTGATGTGATTTTTTTTACAGGAGACGCACAGCGACGGCTTTAACTAGATAAACTGGTGGAGGGAGTGATAAGGGGAAGTCATTTTAAGCCACAACACATCTCTTAGTGGAGGAGTGGGCTTCATCTTCTCCAAATCCTTTACTCTAGTCTCACTGGAGGTCGAGCATTTTATCGAGGGGAGGTTGCTTTTAGTAAAAGCCCGGTTTGACCTTTTTAATGCTGTTTTTATAAATGTGTATGCCTCAACAATCTGTGCAGAGACAAAGTTGTTTTTACAAAAAATTAATGATGTTTTAAATAGCTGTGCCTCGGAGGATTTCTTATTCTTGGGGGGGAGGATTTTAACTGCTTTTTTAGATTGGAACCACATGGAATCAGCATCACAGCATGTTCTGAGGCAGCTGGTCCACTCTCATGGTCTGGTGGATGTATGGCGGAGGATGAACGCAGATGCTAAACAATACACATGGTCCCACTGCAGAGAAAATAGGATTTCCTCTGCCAGGTTAGATCGTATTTATTGTTTTAAACATAATTTTAACATTTTTAAAATGTGCAATATTATACCTGCTGGTTTTACAGATCACTCTTTGCTTTTCCATCCATCCATCCATCCATCGTCTATCGCTTATCCGGGATCGGGTCGCGGGGACAGCAGCTCCAGTAAGGAAACCCAATCTTCCCTTCTCCGGGCTACATCCTCCAGCTCCGACTGAAGGATCCTGAGGCGTTCCCAGGCCAGTGAGGAGATATAATCTCTCCACCGAGTCCTGGGTCTTCCCGGGGTCTCCTCCCAGCTGGACATGTCTGGAACACCTCCCTAGGGAGGCGCCCAGGTGGCATCCTTATTAGATGCCCGAACCACCTCAACTGGCTCCTTTCAACGTAAAGGAGCGGCGGCTCTACTCCGAGTCTCTCACGGATGGCTGAGCTTCTCACCCTATCTCTAAAGGAGACGCCAGCCACCTGTCTGAGAAAACCCATTTTGGCCGCTTGTACCCATGACCTTTCGATCATGACCCAGCCTTCATGACCATAGGTGAGGGTAGGAACGAAGATCGACCGGTATATTGAGAGCTTTGCCTTTTGGCTCAGCTCTCTTTTCATCACAACGGTGCAGTAAAGTGACTGTAGTACCGCCCCCGCTGCTCCGATTCTTCGGCCAATCTCTCGCTCCATCGTCCCCTCACTCGCGAACAAGACCCCGAGGTACTTGAACTCCTTCACTTGGGGTAAAGGCTCATTCCCTACCCGGAGTAGGCAATCCACCGGTTTCCTGCTGAGAGCCATGGCCTCAGATTTTGAGGTGCTGATCCTCATCCCAACCGCTTCACACTTGGCTGCAAACCGATCCAGTGACTGTTGAAGGTCTAGACTTCTAGACTCTTTGCTTTTATGTCATGTTTTTATTAGAAATGTGTTGCCAAGAAGCGCGTACTGGCACTTCAACTCAGGTTTAACATTTGATAAAAATTTTAGAGAAGCGTTTATTTATTTCTGGAGTGTTTTTAGGCAGATGAAGGGTTATTTTAACAGTCTTAGGCAGTGGTGGGACTATGGTAAGACTGAAATTAAAGTGCTTTGTCAGCAGCACACCCTCAATGTCACACATGACATCACCAGATCTATGAAAGACCTGGAGTGTGATATAGTGGAACTAGAACAAAGTCAGTGAGTCCACAGGAGATCGAGGATATATTGAAATCCTCAAAGTAAAAAAAATGGCATTAGCCGACCTGCTGGACGTTAAAGTTCAGGGCGCTGTGAAGTAAATAACTCCTGCTTGTATTAATCCACACAAGATGATTATCACATGTATTTGTCCACCTCAATCAATATGTATTTTTGCACAAAATGTATTTCTGCATGTATAATGTCAAATGTCAAAATGTCAAATCAAGCAATCTGATTGGTTCTTAGCCGTGATATAATGAGCGTATATCACGGATAGAATTGTAGTTACTTTTCACAACAAGTCAGTATCCCTCCGCGTCTGAGAAAAAGATACAACCGTTACAGCTGTTAAATTACGTCCGTTAAGAAACAAACTTACAAAGCTTTACTATGTAAATAAGAACAGAGTTCCATTCGTTCGGTTGCTTTTATTATAAATAATATCAGCGTGAAATGACAATAATCAAACATGTACTATACAAGCTGAAACACAGACGTGTTTACAGTTCAATTTGGTTCCGGGTTCCGGTCGCGCATGCGCCAATACAAGGGACCGTCCATTTATGCAATCCGTATAGTACAATGTTCTCTACTCTGAAGGAGTGGATTGATCAGTGCCTATCTCCAGAGAAAAAAGCCCCTAAAAGACGACATGCAGAGCTACGTGAAGAGCAGGTAGACCAAATGGAAAAATAACGAAACGAACAGAACACCGCGCTAGCTGTTAGCGCGCTAGCTGTTAGCACTATGTTTTGTGCAGAAGGCAACGGAGGGACTATTTTATTTTGAACATCATTATTTAATAATAAAAACTATTTAAATTGGAGTGTGTATTTTTCTTTCATATTGCCCCACTTGGTAACCGTTTTATAAAAGCAATAGCTCACTTCAGACCGTGATATATGCTCATTATATCACAGTTAAGGTGATTCAGCCTTAACTGTGTGATTCGGCGTGGTTACGATACGAACTGTGTGAAAAGCATCCGCAAGAAAGGCCTGTGCAGCAGACCCTCCACAGTGTGGAGTAACAGACTGGGTGGAGGAAGTGGACGAGGCCCACAGTGGGGTTTTGTTTTACAAGCCTCCCCTCAAAAAGCGGACAGCCGACCTCCAGTGGAGGATTTTACATGGTGCCGTCGCTTGTAACGCTTTTATCTCTGTCATTAATCCTGCTGTTTTTAACAAGTGTCCATTTTACAATTTACGTGAGACTGTATTCCATGTTTTTACTGAGTGTAAGAGATTCACAGAGTTTTTCTCTCTTTTAACATCGGTTTTTAGTCTTTTTAACCTAGTTTTTACCGAGAGTGTTTTTACCATGGGAGTTGCCTACAAAAAAGACAACAAAGAAAAGTGGCAGCTCCTAAATTTCCTCTCGGGAGAGGCTAAAATGGCCATATACATTAGCAGGAAAAACAGAGTTGAGAACAGAGAGGGGCAGGAGGCCAAGACAGTGTGGCTCTGTAACATCAGGGCAAGACTCTGGCTCGATTTTAGGTTTTACAAACATACCGGGGATCTCGACACTTTTAAAGAACGTTGGTGTTTTAAAAATATTATCTGCACTGTGAATAATGAATGTTTACACTTTGCACAATGTTTTATTGGATCATTTTTATATATTTATAGAATTGTTATTTATAAATATATTTTTGATATGATAATATGATTTTTCGTTACACTTTATTAGTAAACTGTTTATTGTTACACAATATGTAAATAAAGTGTTTTTGAAAAATCAAAAATCTCTCTCTCTCTCTCTCTCTCTCTCTCTGCTCCTCCTTCCTGCTCGGGACTCCCAAGAAAGCACACACACATCAACACCTCACACATTCTTCTGGGATACATCAAGTGCAGATAGATTATTTCCTGTTTTCCAAAAGTACAGTAAACATTTTACCTTAAGGAAAAAAACAGACATCAAGACATACTGCTAAAATTCTTAAAGAGTGACAATAAAGGGATGCAATTTGAGTGTGCCCTCGGAAGAGGATCGTCCTCATATTGGATACCAAAAATGGCTACAAGAGGATTCGGATCTATTGGTCTTTATAACCCCAACCCATGGATAGGGCATTAAAATGGATGACCAATAACCCAAGAAAACTATTTCTGGCAAAACCAGAATATATGAGCTAGTGTTGCAAGTGAATTTTAAAATCTATTATAAGAATCATCAACCGATCGATGCATCTTTGAAAAAAACAGACATCAATATACTGCTATAATTATTAAGAGTGACAATAAGTGATGAGTGTGCCCTAGGAAGATGATCGTCTTCATATATTGGATACCAAAGATGGCTGCAAGAGGATTCGGAACAATTGGTCACCAGAATATATGACCTAGTGTTGCAGGTGAATTTTAAAATATATTATAAGAATCATCAACCAATAGATACACCTTGAGATTCAGACTTTAGACACAGTCTGTGTGCCACCTTAAATTGAATGAGGTCATGTCCGGCACATATTGATGAGTAGTGTATTCTTGAGAATATATCTGACCTGTAAATTGTACTTTCAGTAGTGATGAGTCCTTTCGTGTCGAGGCCTACGAAGCGTGTGTCGAGTAATCGTGGAAGATTTTTGTGAAGCGCGTATCGAGGCTTGTGTCGATGACGTATGTGATGACGTTCGAAGCGGGTTTAGCGTGCGATTCGAAATATAAGGGGGAGCGAACCGCAATTGAGCCCCCTCATAATCAACACTTTATATAACCGCAAATTTGTGGGTTGTTGTCGTAGTATGCATTGTTGCTGTTGAGTTGTTGGTATTGCATTTGTATTGGATCATTACGGAGCCAGCCAACTAGCGAAAAATTGTTATGCACGCCAGCATCATCTTCCTTGTGAACAAGTAAAGATACCAAATCCAAATCTGTTGAAAAGATAATGTACATCCAACGTGTACATTGCACATCCCTGGTGGCGTAGCTCATAGCGCAGGCGACCCACATTCAAATGCTTGCCGCAGCGGCCCGGGGTTCGAAACAGACCTGCTGCTATTTGCTGCATGTCATTCCCCTTCTCTCTGTCCAATCTTAAGCTGCACTCTCATTTAAGGCGTAAAAAGCCCACATTTTTTTCCAGGCACTCTCTTCTCAATAACATCAATCTTTATTTTTGAATAGAACATTATATTCAGTCTTATATGTGTGCGTCAAAGCATTTTCAGGGCAAAGATACTTTACATCCACTGCAGCCTTGCACTTCGCCGGTTTTACATTTATTGTCCACTTGATGGCGCAGTAGAGCAAATGAAGCACCATGAAGCTTCGGCACATGTGCAAACCAATTGGATGGAAAGCTTCAATGCTTCATGAAGCTTCATCTTGCCATCACCAACTTTCAGGTCAGCCTGCCACGCCTCTCTAAATGCATTTTAAAGTTACATTCTACACATTTCAAAAATTCCTTTAATGTGAAAATGTGGCAATAAACTGGATTCTCATTCTGCTGCATCAAGATAGATTCACATTCCGTCTGCACAGATGAAGTTTCATATTCATATATTGTGTCTTTGAGAGATGGATGGTTTATTATGTGACTGATTACCTAATTCCGTTCAGCTGTCTGGCCTCCAGCTGGGACACTCCTGTCTCTCCCCAGCAGCCGGCGCCCTAACCACACCCCACTGCCACACAATGCAACAGATATTCCCAGGAAAAAAAAATAACACCTATACCGTCTCAAGCAGAGTAACAACCTTTTGTACAGGTCTTTCAAGCAACGCAGTTCTAGTTGTGGGTTTCCCCTTTTTGTCAAATGTGGTGTCACTAACAATAATCTTATTTTTCTGACCCTACTAACCGAACTTGGAAAAACTTCTGTGATTCTGGCTAGCTTCCATTCATTGCGTGGTGCCAGATCATCTTTTAGAAAGACGATGTCGTTGGCCTTAGTGTTCCTTCTATTTTTGTGCCACTTTTGTCTGGATTGTAAATTCAGAAGATATTCTTTCTTCCATGGAGGAGGTAGAATGATTGTGGACTTCATTGTCAGGATGTGGTTTGGAGTTAAAGGTTCAGGTCTGGATGGATCATTCAAATGTTCGACAGTGACTGGTCTGCTGTTAATCATGGCCATAACCTAATACAGAAACGTCCTTAAGGAGGTGCTGTCGAGCCTTTGTGCTGACTTGTCAAGAATAGCAGTTAAAACATTTCTTATAGTCCTTATTTGCCTCTCCCAGACAACGCCCATATGACTTGCCGTTGGAGGGTTCATTAGAAATTCACATCCTGGAGCGTTCACTCTTTCTTGGTCCATTCCCTTCATGAGTTGTGAAACTCTCTTTGCCCCCACAAAATTGGTACCTTGGTCACATTTCCTCTTATGGCAAAAAATGCTCTTAAAGCATTGATACATGCATCCGTAGTGATGTCATCAATCATCTCTATGTGTATTGCCCTTGAACATAGACAAGTAAGTAAGAGATCATATCTTTTGAGCTCTTTCCTTACGTGTTTAGCATAAATCAGACCAAAGCAGTCTATGCCAGTGTAAGTGAAGGGTGGACTTGTTTCCGTTCTATCTCTTGGCAAATCGCCCATCCTTTGTTCTTCAGCACCTCTTCTGTACTTTCTACACTTAACACATTTGAAGATGTGTGACGAGACTGCACTGCTGTATCCTAAGATTCACCATCCATTAGCTCGCAATTCGTTCATCGTCATTCCATGTCCTTGACAATGTAGTTTTTCGTGAAGGTGCTTGATCAGTAATGACGATATGTGACTGTTCTTTGGGAGTATTGCCGGATGCTTTACGTGTGGGTGCAATGAGGCTTGACTTAAGAGTCCTCCCACCCTTACGATACCATCTTCGTCAATGAATGGATTCAATTTGTAGCCTACAGATTAATGTCTTTGATATGGTCAATTACCTTCTTTTGTTTCAATCTCTTTATCTCATCTGAGAATGCTTCTTCTTGCACTAGCTTGATAATAACAAGTTATGCTTCTTTCCTTTCTTCTATTCTTGCATTTTCAAGAAATAGACGGAGCCACACGGACAAGTACATCATGTCGTAACAAAGTATGCGCAAACATTCCTTATAAGGCCAACTTTTATATATTTTTTATATTATATGAGCAAGAAGCTGCTGTAGAGGATAGAAATACTGTTATCTAATATTCTGGTAGATTTGTTGAACTGTTTTTGGAGTCTTTTGTCTCTAACCATCTTGTCCTTGCTTGTGTATCCCTGCAGTGAACCAATACACCAATGCCTTTGCTATAACACAGCTGTGTGGCGTCTTGTGTGCTCCCTGGAACGGTCTCATCATGGACATACTATAGGGCAAACCTCGTGCTGCAGGTAAAAATCTAATGTTAATAAGGACTAGTAATTAACCCAACAGGACACAACCTTATGAGCTGCATTTGTCATTCATTGTTGAATTAGGAATAAAAAAGACTTGCAAAGACTCTAGACAGGGGTCATATTCCGCTTGAAAACCCCATCTCCAGTTCTCCCTCAGCGTCAAAAGAGGTCAAAACAAATACATGTAAATTTTGCACACAGTAGATTAATGGGAAATGTAAGACTAGTGCCAAAACATTCTTTGTCTGTCTTACTACAGCAACAATGGTCCTTTGCTGGTAACCTGACTTTTACGTTTATTAATTGTTTCCTCATGATTATCAAGCTCAGGCAGAGAGAGCAAGAGAGGAGCTTATTCATTTTTACTCCAGTTGAATACTTTTTTTAGACAATGTTTAACCCTCATGAGGGCAAAATGTATTTACATATTTACCTACGGTCCTGATGGTTGCCTTATGTGGTCATGTTCCAGGAGGCCGAGGATGGACCTGCGTCTGTAGTGCAGCATAACCTTTAAAATAATGGGTGTTTGAGGGTGTCAATGCTGAGCAATCACGAAAGAAAATGTAATCAACATTTGGAATAGGAGTTTGCATCCACTCAAGCCTAGGTGATGCAACTGTTTCCCCTACTGTTGTTTAGGTTCAAGGACAATTTTTTTGTTTGTTTTTTCAAATATATATTCACAACTTACTTTTCACATTGAACAGGTGCTCTTTTATTAAATAAACTAAACGCTTATGTTTATCTAATTTATATGCACGTTTCGGTGTTTACTTTGCGCATTCACACTCTCCTCCGCTGTGTTTTGCGAAGGACGCACACACCTACAGTCAGAGACAGACCACCCCCCTTTGCACGTTCAGCAACCCCCAAAAGCAGTAAACCTAGGGGAAACACTGTTAGTGTTTCATAATCACACATAATTAGCTCATCATCCAAGTCTATTAATGGGAGTAACGTAGCTGGGTGTAAAGGTCAGGCTCTATGAACATAAATGTTAGAGCTGGGCAAAATTACGTTGCAGCTGGATCTCCGTGCAGCTGTAATATGTTGGGAGCAGAAGTTCTCAGAATTGTCATTACAGCATGAGGAACACAAACTTGACATTTAGAGCCCATAAAAATAGGCACTGATTTCCAAGTTCAATAAGGGTAACCATTACTGCAACAGCTTGCAAACAGACTGGTATTCTCTGCACTACAGAAGGCAGCTTAGCAGAATAGAAAGCTACTGCGCAGTAATACATTCAGCAGCTCATCTTTAGGAAGTCTTGCTGACACCTTCCTCCTCAGTTTGGATGTCACCACTGCACTGAATCAAAGCAAGACTAGTTGGACCAAAACCAAAGTGTGTTAGTGTATGACATTTTTTAATTTTTAGCATCTAGTCACATTGTTACTGCTGTATGCTAAAGTGATGTAGCTCTTAACATGGCATGGAAAAGTCTCCTTATATCGGAGGCATTATGGCCAGCAATGAAGCTCACCCGGTTTATGTGAATTAAAGAAGGACCCACTTTTTTGATGCACATTGCAAGCATCTTCCCAAATATTTTAAAGGACAGAAGTTCTTCTTCTGAAGGTGTTCTTTACCTAGTTTTGGTAACACAGAAATCACAGCTTAGTGCATGCATTGAAAAAGTCATTAGTGTACTTAAAATTTTATTTAATTCCGAGTCGTATAATTAGATAAAATAAACTATTCTGTGGGTCACTTTTTTTTTTTAAAGGGCAACGCCAATTGATAAGGATATTGTTGTATGATAGTATTATCAAATTAAAAACACATTCAGGCAACACAGTAAAATCCATCAACATATCAATGTATATCTGTCAACCCTCCCGTTTTTCCCAGGATTATCCCGTATTTTAAACCTTTCAAAAATAAAAATAGGCCTAAATTAAAAAGTGTACATGGTAAAGTGGCCTCCGGCAGTATTATGTTTAACTTTAGTTGAAAAATGTTATCTGCCAGAAACACACAGAAGAAGAAAACAGGAACAATAACACAGAAGGAGAAGATGAAACTAAATGGATGAGAGTCACAGTGAACGGTAGATCGATGGAGACGCAGTTGTACCTGCCAAAAAAGTTAAAACTTTATGCAAGTACCTGGCCAAATGAGAGGAGACCTTCCATTATTTAATAAAAAGCAGAGTGGGGCAAACTCATGATTTTTGTAAAGTGTGCCATTCAGATGTTAGCATGGCACGCGTCGTTCGCCAGCAAAAAAAAATCGTACAAGCACGCCCAAGAGTTACAAAAACATACACTGTCAATGACTTCATGTGTGACAAGAACTGTTTCAGAGGCAGACCAAGTGACCAAAGTTGAGGGAAAGATGTCGATTCTTTGCACCAAAAATGATGTAGCCTTCACCTTCTGCGATGATTTCAGTCGCAGTGTAGCGGACATGTTTTCCAACTCTGTAATTGCAAGGAAGTCCTCGTCGGGGGAAACAAAAGCCACACAACTCATCAATCATCAAATAAATTGATGATAATAATTGATCAAATAAAATACATAAATCTTATGAACATGTCTGTACTAGTAATGCATACTTTAAATAAACATGTATTTCCTGAATGTATATACCCGTCCTTTATGTATTTACATTTACATTATATAGGGGCTGGGTGGCTGAGAGTTGTTAAGGTATGGGCGGAGTCCGCCAAAAAATGTCCCTTATTTTGAAATGTCAATGTTGACAGGTATGCTTTGATCTATGCATATATATATATATATATCTCGGAGGGGACAGTCACTCCTTTGAGTAACACGATAGCATTACAACCTGTATGTATGAGTTTGATCATCTTGTGTATGTATAAACTCAGCTCCTTGCAAGAATATTGATTAAAACCTTTATTTGATTTTAAACCTGACTTTGTGGGTTTCTTTAAGAATATTTTTCTAACAGACTGTTATCTCATAGACCTTTTGACCTTTGAATTATTTGTTTGCATATCCAGATTTATTTTAGAAAGTCTGGACAACAAAATATCTATTGAAATGGGATGTTTGCAAATCAGATCCAAACCACATTTCCAGGTTGTGTGAAATGCGCTTCCAATGATTTCTACAGATGCGTCTTAGTACGGATCATAAGTGTTTTTTGCAACACACCAGGACAACGTCAAATCCAGAACAGATTCCATTCTGCTACTAGCAAAGCCCTATGGAGGACAACATGGAGAAGAACAAAAGTCCTTGGACAGACGTCAAAATAAATGGTCTGCTTTCACTTTCTGCTCCTTCCCCGTAACATCACAATGTATACATAACAGCCACCTCCATTGTTGAGTTTGTCTGGTCTGACGGAGGAGTTCTGAGTAATTAACCCAACAGGACACAGCCTTGGCAGACCTAATCAGTGTGTCCCAGGTGTGCTCTCTGGGCTCTAGCAAGTTTAAAGATACAATAATATTTATTTTTTTATTATTATTTAATAAATATTTAACACTAACCAATAATAAACCAATTCATAAAAAAAGCCTTATTACAAAGTGGTGCTCAAATGTTTATTATAGTTCATTCACACACATTTTAGGTATTGAACTCCAGACATTGTAGTGTTTTGTTTGGAAGGCATACCTCTGGACCACTAGGCCATCACCACATAATGACTAATAAGTGTCAGTTCTGGAGCAAGAGGATCCTGTTTGTTTTAAAAAAAAAAATAGAATTATACAATATATGTTCCACATGTGGACTTGTGAATTCAATTAACTATAAGGAAAGTGACTTCAATAAAATATAATGTATGCTTGACATATTTATTTTAACCCCTGCTTGATATTCATCATTTTCAGTATATAAACATTAAATAAATGGCAATAAAACACTATAATTGAGATGTAAGCAGTTATAAGATCTTTTTAGATATTGTACTTGATGTAGTTGTCAACAACTTTAACTCCTGCTGTAAATTATCCACAATTGGATACTGGTGTATAAACGGGTAATGAATGACGACAGTTGTGTTTATAAATTATATGTCTTTGTCGTAGAAGTTAGAAGACACATTCTGTACATTAATAAACATGTAAGAAGAATTAACTTAACATTTTGCTATGATGATTGTCTCTTACAGTAGTTTATTCTTGGCGGTAACGTTAGTCCTTGTATGTTAAATAAGTTGGTAGGATGGGGTTAAAATGTTTTTAATACTTAATTACTCTATGCCATACATCTTTTTCAACACGTCCTTCTCTTTACCATGTCATTGTGTGTGTGTGTGTGTGTGTGTGTGTGTGTGTGTGTGTGTGTGTGTGTGTGTGTGTGTGTGTGTGTGTGTGTGTGTGTGTGTGTGTGTGTGTAAGGCACCATGTCACATCTTGGGAACAGCTTGAAGGTGAAACATTTTTCTAAGATTAAGCACTTTATTTAAATTTTTTCAAAAGCCATTTTATTTATTTTCTCAATTTTAATTTTAAATGCAGCCCGAGAAGAACATTATACATATCTACAGTAAAATATATATATATATATATATATCTGGCAGGAGATTGCAATCTTTAAATAGATCCATTAAAGCAGAACCTAATTGTTTATGGTTGTGTTATATTTGTCTTTGTAAGCTGTTTTGGTGTTTAGCAATATGTATTTGTAATAGTCCATTTTTATAATATTTTTGTACAAAGGGAATCTTTTTTACCTTTTTCAGTTTTTTATTAATGCACTGATGACCCAAACAAAGTAAAAGAAAACACAATTTTGACAATAAAATTGTCATAAACATCTTCATAAAACATTTGAACACATCAGTATATAATTAAAGGAAAACATTTATTCTATAATGAAGTCTGGAGAGATATCCTGGGATTAACAACTGCCCTCATACAGTTTATTACTATGTGCAATAGACCTCCATCAGTGCCCAAGAAAACTCTTAAAAGCGGTACTCTGTCTCACATATTTTAACCACACATGCCCAGTCAAGCTCAGCTTTCAAACCATCATGCTGGTTGTTGTCCTCCTGCCCATCCGCCCTGCCTCCTGTTCCCCTCCAGACTCGCTCCACTCCATTCTCCTGTCCACCAGATGCTCTCATACTCTTTTCACCAGACTTCCTCTTTCACCTACTCACCTGTTCTCACTTCTCTCATCAGTCACTCACTGTCCTGGGCCAGGCTTTCAAAATTCTGTTACCTGATACCTGTGTGCCTATTCACAGCCTGCTCTTCATTTATATGACTGCTTGAGAAATCGTCCTGCTGCCTCGACTGCCATAACTAATGGAAGTTATGGTACTTGGCCCTAAACACCTCAAAAACACATCATATAAAAATATAGTTACTCTGGATGGCATTACCTCCAGCTCCACCGTGAGGAATCTCAGTGTTATCTTTGATCAGAATATGTCCTTTAACTACCACATGAAACAAACTTCAAGAACTTATTTTATCTCTGTAACATTGCAAAAAGCTGGCACATCCTGTGTAGAAGCAGTTTTGCGTTATTGTTGGCATTTATTATTATTTGGTTTAAGCCCTGCAATATTATTTTGGACACTTGGTGGCAGTGTTTAAAGGCACTAGGCTGTCAGTATATAAGGGTGCACAGGTGACGTGGGAAGTGGGTGAGAGGACACAGGTAGCGAGAGCTAACAGTTCTCACCAGTGAGCAACCCGAAAGAGTCAGTGAGCGACCAAAACGAACCGGTGAGCAACCCAAAGGCATCAGTGATAGATCAGTGACAGTGATCTACTAATATAACCGAACGAATCAGTGATAACCTAAAACCGAACCAGGAACTCAACCGGAACAGTGACAGACTACAACAGCAACAGACAAGCAGACACGAACAGACATCCATAGAACTGCAAACCATCCATATCTACAACCGGAAGCTCCATCTGAGTAAGACCCCACACACCTACCTGTGTAGATGGCATAAGAACATTGGAACATTGGGAATTGGAAATTTGCCATTAAATCCTGTATCAAAAAAACTGCTGAAAACTAGTTCATGCATGTGTTACTTCTAAGCTGGACTATTGCAGAATGCAGAGTTACTTGTTGTTCCTAGAGTCTCTAAAAGTAGGAGAGCCTTCAGCTATCAAGCTCCTCTCCTGTGGAACCAGGAGGGAGACACCCTATCCACATTTAAAAGTCAGCTTAAGATTTAAAGCTCATATTTTGGCTCAGACTTGCATGGAACCAGCCCCTAGTTATGCTGCTATAGACTTAGACTGTTTGTTTTCATTCACATAATTGAAATGATTTTTTCCCCTTTTCTTACACATGCTCATAGGGTGTTATGTTTATGTTTTTTAAATTAAAGAGTACAGTGTAGATATGCTCTTTATGAAAGGTGTCTTGAAATAACGACTGTTTTGATTATGAGCTATATTAGTAAACTGAAAAGATGTATCCAGGAAATTGCACATGAGTTCACGTTATATGCAACCTGCAGCAGGCTGCATACCAGAAGCTTTATATTATCATGAATGCATTTAATTTGACTGTGAACATGATTCGAGAGTGTGATGAATGCTCTATGACACTACACGAAAACCACACTTCATAGCAATCTGAAAAGCACACGATACATATGGCAACACAACACAGACATATGAGTAGTACAGTAGTACACTACAGGTCATTTAGCAGACGCTCTTATCCAGAGCGATTTACAGTCAACTAACTACAAGGACAGTCCCCCTGGAGCAACTCAGGGTTAAGTGCCACTAGGCCACCACCACTCTGCACTTTTAATCAAACAAGCTGAACTTTAAGAGGAGGCATTGATGGCTCGCTGGGAGGCCAGACTTCGACAGTGCAAGAAGACAGAGAGGGGATGGATGAAGGCGAGCAGGCTGAGCAGCGTCAGACCGATGTTCACCTACAGATACATGAAGGGAGAGAGGAGGAAGCAGTGAGAGGAGAGTTAATAAATAAACATTATGATAAAATGAGAAGGACCAATGTATAGTTGTATCAGTTATATGTTGTGTACTCACATATAAAGGGTCTCCATCCAGAGGTCCATTCACCAGGGCAAAGCAGGCATACTGCAGCAGAGAAAACACTGCAGACAGAGCCATGACTACACCATAAACCTTCCCAAAGTGGCACGACGGGAAACTAAACACACACACACATGGTGACATGGCAAAGAGAAGGAAGTGTTGAAAAAGACGTATGGCATAGAGTTTTTAAGTATTTAAAACATTTTTAACCCCATCCTACCAATTTATTTAACATACAAGGACTAACGTTACCGCCAAGAATAAACTACTATAAGAGACAATCATCATCGGCTAATTACCTGTCATCTATCTAAACCTATACTTGTACTTCCTAAGCAACTCTCTCCTTATCCTCCTTCTCTTAGCGACTCTCGCTAAATCCTCAATTCTTTACGCTCCTTTCGGCTCTGCTAACGTTAGCTGCTGTAGCTCGGCAGCTAGCGAGGGCATCTTCCTCTTCCTGTTATGCTCTCTCCTGCTCGGTGTGTTTCAAGTTTAGCTATTGCTCTGCCTCCTTTAGTGATAATGGTACATGTATTAAATGTAGTTTATACGCAGGGTTGGAGGCAAGTTTTAGAGGGATAGATGAGCGGCTCCACACCATGGTTAGTCAGCGGTTAGCAAGTGTAGCTGTTAGCAAGCCCCCTATAGCCGGTGCGGGTCGACCAGTGGTATCTCCTGTTAGCTGTCCCCCGGCGGGGCCCGAGCAGCGGGGAGACTGGGTGACTGTCCGAAAGAAGTGTTATCAGAAGCCCACGTTCACTAACAACCGCTTGCTGTTTCTAACAGGTTCTCCCCACTCAGTGACACACCAGCTGAGAAGCCAACTCTGGTTATCGGTAGCTCAATTTTGAGATACGTTAATTTTGAGACACCAGCGATGACAGTCACGTGCATTCCTGGGGCCAGAGCGGGCGACATAGAAGCACATTTGAAACTGCTGGCTAAGGCTAAACGTAAATACAGTAAGATTGTTATTCACGTCGGCGGTAATGACACGCGATTGCGTCAATCAGAGTGTACTAAAGTTAATGTGGAGTCGGTGTGTACATTTGCCAAAACAATGTCGGACTCCATAGTTTTCTCTGGTCCTCTGCCAAATCTTTTGAATGATGACATGTTTAGCCGTATGTCATCATTCCGTCGCTGGCTCTCGTGGTGGTGTCCAGATAATGATGTGGGCTTCGTAGACAATTGGCGGACTTTCTGGGGAAGACCTGGTCTGATTAGGAGTGACGGCATCCATCCTACTTTGACTGGAGTAGATCTCATATTCAATAATATTACAAAGTTTATTAGTGGACCTAATCCATGACAACCCAGAGTTGAGACCAGGAGAAAGAGTTGAAGTCTTACACACTTCTCTGTACTTTTTTCCGGGCAGTCACCCACTCAAATCCCCATAGTGACTGTCTGCCCCACGACCACTGAAATTAATCAAATCTATGGTTAACAGAAGAGGAGTTATACATGAAAACCTAATTAAAATAAACACCACCGCTGCAAAAGTGTAACTAAATCGAAAAATTAAATGTGGGCTCTTAAACATCAGATCTTTATCAACGAAAGCTGGATTGGTAAATGATTTAATATCAGATAATAAGATTGATTTATTTTGTCTCATTGAAACCTGGCTGAGACATGACGAATATGTCAGTCTAAATGAATCCACTCCACCTGGTCATATTAATACTCACATTCCTCAAGGTACTGGCCGAGGAGGTGGAGTTGCGGCCATATTTGACTCAAACCTCTTGATCAATCCTAAACCTAAACTAAACTATAACTCTTTTGAAAGCATAAGTAACTCCTGAAATATATCTTAACCTTAACCAACTAATCTCATCGTCTAAGCCATCAACCTGTCTTTTAGACCTGATTCCAACTAAACTGTTTAAGGAAGTGTTACCCTTAATTAACACCTCGTTATTAAATATGATCAACCTGTCTCTATTATCTGGCTACATACCACAATCCTTTAAAGTAGCTGTAATAAAACCACTTCTTAAAAAGCCTAGTCTTGATCCAGAGGTTTTAGCCAACTATAGGCCGATATCTAACCTTCCCTTTCTCGCTAAAATCCTTGAGAAAGCAATTGCAAAACAGTTATGTGATTTTTTTACATAATAATAGTTTATTTGAGGTTTTTCAATCTGGATTTAGAGTTCATCATAGCACAGAGACGGCACTGGTGAAAGTTACCAATGACCTTCTATTGGCATCAGACAAAGGACTTGTCTCTGTTCTTGTCTTGTTAGACCTCAGTGCTGCTTTCGACACTGTTGATCATGACATTCTACTACGGATACTGGAACATTGTGTTGGCATAAAAGGAACCGCACTAAGCTGGTTCAAGCCCTATTTATCTGAGCGATCTCAATTTGTACTTGTTAACGATAAATCCTCCATGACAGCCAAAGTCAGTCTTGGAGTTCCGCAGGGTTCTGTACTTGGACCGATTCTATTTACCTTATATATGCTTCCTTTGGGCAATATTATAAGGAACCACTCTATAAACTTTCATTGCTATGCGGATGATACCCAATTATATCTATCAATTAAACCAGATGAAACCAATCAATTGGCTAAACTTCAAGCATGCCTTAAGGAAATAAAAACTGTGTGTCTTCCAAGAAATTGTTAGAAGTGTTTTAATGTATTTAACATGACATAGTTGTAGTTTCCTCTGGTTTCCTTCCACAGTTCAAAGGCATGCAGATAATTTATCATTTTACAAATAAACCACAGTATCAACACACAACCTAGTGTTCTTTGCAGCGCCTTACCATTATTTATAAACATGTGTCTCTATGTGCTGCCCGCCTCATGAACATACTTAAGACGTGTGTGCTGCGTGTATTTGTTTGTGTGTTTGATACTCACGCCACACTGACGAAGGCTGCGTGGCCACCAAAGAGGAAGGAGCGGTTGATGACCTGCAGGACGAAGGTGAAGTACTGAAGTGGCAGGTACGGAATGCAGGCACAAACTGAGAATAACACACACTGCAGCACCGTCACGAAGAGAGAAAGCACTGAGGCGCGCAGATCTGCTTCCTGTTCACTCTCTCCTGCAAACAGACACAAAGAGAAACATTGCTGACATGTCCACACAGACAGAACAGAGCATCTATTTGCTGCACTGTTTGTAGGCTTTCATTCCAACTAAACGCTAGAGATTAGGCCTCAATGGTTTCCTGGGTAATGTGTGCACATTTCATGATATGTATTAACACATTTAACACACATTCTTTATTATTCAAAGTGTAAAATATATTTGGTTGAGGTGTATGACATTAATGTTGAAAACTAAATAGTGACTTTAAATTTGTATAAATGAATTATAATAAACATTTGAGTTCCACTTTCTAATTAGCCTTTTTTATTATTAATGGGTTTATTAACGCTTAATAAACTATTTATTAATGCTTTATAGGTCGGTAATAAGTCATCAATAAGAATGCCAAGCTCTGAAAATTACCTTTGGCTGTAGTTTATTTTTCTCCACCTGTAAACTGTGAATGTTTCATTCACTTTATAATGAACCATCAGTTGTGCAGTCAAAACATTTTTAATTTGTTTGGTTTGGTGTTGCCAGTATTAATAACTTGTAGGTAAATGGTCCAGATGCTCAGCAGATGAATAAAAGAGCGAGATAAAAGGATAACGTTTTTCAATGACAATAAATATAATATTAATTTTTCACAATTTCCCAATCCAAACGTTTTCCTAAAAATTACTTGTTACTGTTCTATAAAGCATTAATAAAATATTTATTGACCATTAACCATTCATAAAGTAAGCCTTATTTTGGAAATATGGTCCCAAACTAAAATCATTATACCAGTCACAGCTCTCAAAGTAAAACCTTTTCTCACAAAATTTAGTTTTGTATACTAAATATTAAAGGGAACATGATGTGACGTACATTTGGACCACTGTTTATCCATAACAGTTAGTAATGGGACTTTCTCAATGAATATTTATTGTATCTTTAGACATGCTAGAGCCCAGAGAGCACACCTTGGGACACACTGATTAGGTCTGCCAGGCTGTGTCCCTTTGGGTTAATTACTCATTTTTATCAGCATTAGATTTTTACCTTCAGCACGAGGTTTGCCCTTTAGTCTGTCCATGATGACACCGTTCCAGGGAGCACACAAGATGCCACACAATTGTGTTATAGCAAAGGCATTGGTGTACTGGCTCACTGCAGGGACACACAAGCAAGGACAAGATGGTTAGAGACAAAAGGCTCAACAACAGAATACGGCTACGTTCAGACTGCAGACGAATCAGATTTGTTTCTCAAATCTGATCTTTAAAACAAACTCTCTACACTGTTATTTGCAAGTGATTAGATCAAATGTGTGTGTCCAGAAATATTGAACCTATCTGCATGGGTTGCTGTGGTAATGAGGTATCAGTGACGCAGGTTTCCAATGTGGAAGCATTCGCCCTCCAAACAACCGGGCTGTCATGTGCAGAACTCCTCCGTCGCACCAGACAAACTCAACAATGGAGGTGGCTGGTATACATTGTGATGTTACGGGGAGGGAGCAGAAAGTGAAAGCAGACCATTTATTTCAACGTCTGTCCAAGGACTTTTGTTCTTCTCCATGTTGTCCTCCATAGGGCTTTGCTAGTAGCAGAATGGAACTTCTGTCATTGTGGATTTGACGTTGTCCTGATGTGTTGCAAAAAACACTTATGATCCGTACTAAGACGCATCTGTAGAAATCATTGGAAGCGCATTTCACACAACCTGTAAAAATGCTTTGGATCTGATTTGCAAACATTACATTTCATTAGATGTTTTTCTGTCCAGACTTTCTAAAATCAATCTGGATATGCAAAAAAATAATTTTGGGCAGTCTGAAAAGGTCTATGAGATAACAGTCTGTTAGAAAAATATTCTTAAAGAAACCCACAATGTCAGGTTTAAAATCAAATAAGGGTTTTAATCATATTGATATCATATGCATATTCTTGCAAGGAGCTGAGTTTATACATCCACAAGATGATCAAACTCACACATGTAATGCTATCGTGTTACTCAGAGGAGTGACTGTCCCCTCCGAGATATATATATGCATAGATCAAAGGAAAGAACTGATTCAGATCAGTTCTTTCCTTTGTTTATTCCTTGTTTACAGTAAAGACAGATGTGCTGATCAATAAACTGACGAATGTTCTATGATCTATAGTTTAGCAGCAGTTCACACTCCTGTCCTCTGCTGTGGCTATACACTCAGTATTTTTCCCATCACAGTCCTTCCTAGTTGAAGTAGTATTCATGAAACTTCATGGACCTAAGAAGGAAGTCTTGCTCAAACTTCCAACTTTGCTAAGACAGTCAGACATGTTGTACTGTTAGTGTGCGTTTACCCAGTGAAGGCTCTCCAGCCGTCAGACGCAGCAGCATGGGGTTGAGGGTGCCCATGAAGAGGTAATGTCTGAGCTGCATCACCGAAAGCCAAACCGTGTGCCACACAAAGAGCCTGGACATCAAACACTCACGGAAACTCTTCTCTGAGAGAGATGAGGGGAGAACACAGAGATGGATAAGTGAAGAAGAAAGACTAAAGATGAACAGAAATAGGCATAATGTATAATTATTTTATTATGTTACATTTAACTATGTAGGCTATTAATCCATGCCACAGTAAAGTGAACACACCTTGTTTCACAGGGACATCCTCGACTTCCTCTGCCGTCGTCTGTGAGTTACCATTCGCTGTTATGTGCTCTAAACTCAGACTCTTTGATTTGCCGCAGGTTATCCTGACAAAGGTCAAAGGTCACAGTGGATTAGCCAGACGTTCTTTGATAATTATTTACCTAAAAAAATAGGTTTCAAGTCATAACCAGCTATAATCACATAACAGGATATGAAGGATATTTATAAGTAATGTGGAACGACGATGATGTGAAAATTAAATGTGCTGGTAAGATATTAAACATTTGATTGTTTTTGCTAGAAACTTTAATTCGACAGTTGTTTGTTTGCCTTTCAATATTTGCAAGTTAATTTATTAACTATTAACCAGTTTTATGGAGGAAGCTCAGTGTTGGTTAGACTTTGTTGGGTTTATCACTGACGACGTGTCCAGGTTGGACCTCATGATATCAAAGAACTAACTAAGTGTACCGAAGCCAGTGACACCCAGGAAGAGGCTGGATTACAACTGCACATAGTATGTTGACGACTGGAGAGACAATGAACAGACGGCAACCGGAGCAGGATGGGTTAGCAGCTCTTGAGAGGGAGCACCCACAAATATGCTACAAAAAGCCTTTCAGAGATAAAGGGGGAGGTGTAGGGCAGGATTAGCACCCTGTGCTGTGGCTGGATCTTGCTACACCCAAAACTTGTTTTTTTCAAACTGTAAGAGTACACTGAAAATAACATGCCCTATTTACATTTGATGTATCCCTGTATGTATGGTGTTGATGTGTGTGTGGTTTCTTGGAGATTTGTACCCGTATGTGTAGTCATCAGGCAGCGGGTAGGGAATGTGGTCTCTGGGGAGCAGGAAGAAAGTCCTGAGCAGGTGAATGACACTGCAGGCGGACAGGAAGAGGAAAGAGGGAAGGAGAAAGACGCCAGCTTCATCTAACAGCTGCAGAAGACATTAAGATCATTGATAAAACATGTGATGGGACAAATATATTTCATATTAAGAGCAGTGTGTGAATGTTTCTCACCTTGATGACAAAGAAGACTGCTGAGGAAGAGTCAACGGCCCCGTTAAAGAAAGTGATGACGGTGGAGCGACGTAAGCCAAACAGGTTTCCTACCTTTAGGAGAGAATGTTGCATTTAATTTAAGTGTCTGTTGTTTTTTGTTTATTGCATCTATTTTTATGTCATTCAATGTCAAATTAGTTCTTGTCGAGTTGAACTAGTTGCCTGTTTGAACATGAGGATGTGGTCCCAGAGAGGGCTTTGTATTTCTTTCCCCACAAGATTATGAGCTCAGTTTAAGAAAAGCGCTGCAGCTAACAAAAGTGCACTGAGGGCAGACCCTCTGTTTTTTATCCAGTGAATATTGCGACCTTGAACATCAAACCTCTGCATTTTCAAAGAAAGCTCTGACAACTCAGTCTCAGCTTTCCTCAAAAATGGGGGATAGGACAATTGACAGAGAATGTATAGAAGAAGGTAAAAAAAAAAGGTTATGTGACGGAATCTTACAGATTATTTTTTTTTACAGGAACAAATAATAAAGGTTAAAAGTTAAATAGGACATAATTTAAAGAATCAAAACTTTCTCTTGCAAACATTTCCAGTTAAATTTTAGAGCAAATATCAATCATCAAGTGTTCCTTAAACCTAAACATGTATCGATTAATCAATCAAAATGAATCAAAAATGTTGGTTTGATTTGATTAATCGCTAATCAATTATTATGAGCAAATATTTTTCAATATTTGGATCCAGTTTCTCCAGTTTGAGGATTTTATGATTTTCTCTGTTTTCAATAATGGTCATTTTAATTGTCTGGGGTGACAATAATCTTAACTCAACAGCTTCAGTACCTGGATGTTTGTCAATATAAACAAGTTTCCACCCGCTGCCAGGAGGGAGAGAGCTGGGAAGAGCAGGCCGGACAACGCTGATGGGAAAAGGAAAATGAGCATCCACAGCTGTTAGAGTCACTGTTACTTCTTGTCAGTATTTCTTTAAACAATGTGGATCCTGAGAGAGCACAAAACAACGAGACAGAGAAATATTTTTCACCTGCAGTTGAGAAGGCCACCATTAAGGTCCCCGTGGTGTAAAGAAATCTGGAGGGAAAAGAAATTCCAGAGATTTCATGTCATTTTATTGGCATGAGACCGAGACATTTTTCCAAGAACAAGATATTACAAAATAAAGAATTTGAGATGGCAAAATTAATATAAATAACAACACTTTTAGCAATTCAATTAAAAGAATATAAAATAACAAACGTCTTATCACAGTAAATATAGTAAATACATATTCAAATGTAGCTTGTCATTCATTTCCTTTTCTTGGCCTGTCCTAAGCAAAGATCTATCCTCATCTTCACTTGCCGCATCTTGTCCAACTATTTGCGTTCCTTGGCCTTTTATTTTTCCTCGACCCTCTTCAAGTGGAAACTAAAAACTAAACTAGTGAAAGTTTGCTAGTATGGATTAAGATATATATGGGGCAACAAACTGGGCGGTCTGTGGTGTTAAGTTATATGAAATTCTCTGAGGCTTTGGGGGGGCTTCTGCACCAAAACATTTCTTTCTGGTATTCCTCAATCCTCTGGAAATTAATGGTCCTGACCTTTCCATTCTCTTAATTTTCCTCTTTACAGTTCTATTGCCTTTTACTACTTTGTTTTCTGTCTCTACATTTTCTTTTGCTAAGTCGTCGCCTCTGATATGTAGGCGTTTCTATTGCTGTCTGGAGACACAGTGGCGGTTGTCGACCAATATCACTAGGGGGTCTGGCTGGGGCCAAGTGTTTTGTTAGAGGGGCACATTCAACCTGAGGTACATTCAACCCGGGACAAAAGAGACAAAGCAGTATTCTAGCCTTCAATATTTTTAGTTAGGTATAAATGATAGCGCACAACGTGTACCTGACGTGTACCACTACACTCGCTGTCTTTGGAGCGTCCGCCCCCGTTCCTTCTTTCACATAATGGTATGATCCTAGTCTGTCCTTGCATGTGATTGACCGCATGGTGTGCTCATCAAAATAAAGTCCCGCCCCTGCCTGGATCATCGCAAAAAAAATCAGTACTTTTTATTATTGTACAATCGTTTTTCTCTGTTCTGCAGTGCTACAAAAGTATCTTTGAAGAATCTTGATGTTTGATTGTCAGTTATTACTCTTCTTTTATATTTGTATGTGATATTTGATGATGCAGAGTTAGGCGATGCATTAAATCTTTGCTGAAAGAACAAAATAATTTAATGTATGTTGGATTAAACCATCACACCTCGAGTCAAGTGCAACCAACCAGGAGAGGTTCTCACTGCACTTTGCATTAGTTCATTAATAATGAAAAACCTCTTGTTGTTCTTTAATAGTCAATATTTTCCATTTCATTCCTGTTAACTACCCAGCTGTTGGGCTTTTAGTCCTCTTGTGCCGCCTATTTCTATGTTTATAGAGTTGGGACATGTTTTTTGGCTCAGAGTGAGCGCTTACTGCTTTGCAAGGATCTTTGTAAACAGAGCATGGAGATCAACACGTGGAGCAGAGACGCCATGTAAACTGTGTTCGTGTCTGTGATGCTTGAGCCTTTGAGACTATTTGTCTGAGAGTTATTCATGTGCAATTTGGATGTGTTGGAATGTTTGAAGTTTGTAACTTTTGATCTGAAGCTAGTTTAATGTGTGCTAATTTAGCTAATGGTGATCTGTGTTATTTCTAGCTAATAGTGATGCTAATGATAGCTTTTTATAGTAGTATGTGTGTCGTTTGTACAGTGCTACTTATATGTTATGTAAAGCCTACATACTTATGTGTTTTATTTCTGTATTGTTACAGTTTTACAAAGTAAAAGAAGAACAGTAAAGTCAAGAAAGCAAACCTTGCATCTTTATTGGAAAACTTTTGAATGTTAGCTAACTGTCTAGCTACGCATAGGGATACGCGCTGTACGGGCAGAATACCTCTCCTGAGTCACTGTTTTGATGAGACTTTACATGGGTAATATTATAAATCCACTGATCATTAACGTATCATATATTGTTGGACTTACATTCCAAAGAGCCGAGCCACTGTTGTACCAAACTGGTCTAAGAGGAAACCATTTGGCAGCGTCAGGAAACCAAACAGAAAGGATGTGATGGTGAAAACAAGAGAGAACTGTTCGTCCTGTCCACTGCAATCTGTGGACACATCGAACATAAAGAAAGAGAGCATGCCATGGTTGTGAAATATTTTGTTAAACAGGAGACAATTAAGGTCAGAGAGGCCTGCATAGAGAGATGTAATCAAATAAAACTCTTTATGCATGCGTTCAGTTTCTAAGCACCTTGATATCTAAAATCAATTACAACTCTTCATGCCGTCCTCTCTGACCTTCATTGTCGTCTGTCTAACTAAGGGTGACAATGAAGGTCAGAGAGCGCTGCATACATAGTTCTGAATGAAACTTGCCTAATTCCTGCGTTGCATTTACTCCTGTAGTGTTGGCGCCTGTAGTGTTGGCGCACAGAGAGCTGAAGTAGCCCTCCTTCTTCAAGACAAAAACAATAGAAGCCCATCCGAAAACGACTCCGGAGAAACACAGACACTCCAGCAGACCCGTCACTAAGGTGAGGCAACGTTTCACCATCAAACTGTTCACGAAACCCGGCATGGCACCTCACACACACACAAACACATACACACAGGTGGTTCTTGTCAGTCAACCTGCCAAAAAAAAAAAAAATGAATGAATGAAATATTATTGAAACAGTAACCTCCATCAACCCGCGGTGCTGGATTATACTCCGGCCATATCCGAGCCGGATTCGTTCGCTCGTCTCTGCTGTCTAGAGCCAAGCCAACATACAAACTATTGTTAGGTTTTGAAGCCCAAAGGGCGCTGTGATAGTCTTTCAATTGAATCCAGTAAACTTCTAGTTGATCAAGATACTTATTTATTTAAAGTGATGATGACAGCATTTCAAAAAATACCCTCAGCCGAGGACACTTTCACACACCAAGTCCACAGTCCGAATCAATAAAGAGCCAGTTAGCGGTCTGTTGGTAAAAGTGAAAGTGGTACAAAAACATCATAAACATTTTGCCATATTCTCTACAGAAGGGTGTCGTCGTCCCTCATTGGTCCATGTTGGCGCGGTTATGCCCCTTGGTGGGCCGACTTGTTGTGGCGAGATGGAGGTAGACCTGAAACTCTTTGAAGAGAACCTACAGTGCTTCACATTCATAACTAATATAGTGCTCATTATACATTTGTGCAGAAATACATGTTGTGCAATAATACATTTTGATTGAGGTGGACGAGTACATGTGATAATCATTAAATGTGACACAATACAATCAGGAGTTTATTTACTTCACACTATCAAAACACAACGTTACACAGACCATAGAGCCCCGAGTGCCACAGTAAACGTATATGACTAAGCTACACGTGAAGATGATGAGATAGCAGTGATATTTAGATGGGCTCTCAGAGTTTCAGTAGCTTGGTGTACACAGGTTTACACAGGAGTGAAGAAATACACAGTAAATATGTCAACACTAGAAGAGAGAGATGTATAGCTGTAGAATACAAGAAACAATATAAAGAATACACTATAATACTCTAAAACTTAGAATACAATGAACAACTACAACTAAAATATAAACAGGTTAATTTCGGACATGCGGTCAGGGGAGGCAGGTGAGGCAGAGCAGAGTAAAAAAACTAATAACAATAAAATAAATATTAATATTTGTCCACTGGTCTGTGCTATAAATGTATTTTCTGTATGATTCCAATAATTTCGATAATTATTCAAGTCAAAATCGCTGAATTTGTGCATTCTCCTTAGATACAGGAGAGATGCGAGCTGCAGCATCAACAAGCTGAGCTTCACCTCGTATTGCGCAATCCCTCGCAATCAAGGTTGAACACATTTGTCAGGTGCTTGTTGTTATCTCTCTGTATGTCGCCAATATAATGTTTACAGACACTTTTCATAGTCTAGAATCTAGACTATGAAAAGTCAGGACGTATAATAATACGTAGTCGTAATGTATGTGTGTAACATATTTATTCTTGCTGGTGTGAGGCAGACAGTACTCTGCCGCACTGAAGAGGGTGCACGTGAGCCCACAGGTACGTGTTGCTGCTGTTCTTCTACGCAGACACGGTTGGCGCCAAAAAGCTAGCTAAAATCAGAGTCAAGTGCACTGTAGCAGCCAAAGATATATCTAAGCTTAAACAATTCTAAAAACTGGACTTTCAATCAAAACAGGAGGTGATAAATAATGGAAGACCAACGCAGGAGTTAAAAGGTTTGCTTCAAACTTTGGGACATGCTGGACAATATCAGTGTTCAAATGACAGCTAGGTTTGATCATTTCGGTGAGCTAGCTTTCCTTAGTTTGGTCAATTGTACAAAATGTAATGAAATGTCACAACATTTTGATGACACCAAACTGCAGAGCCTGTCAAAATATGCTAAGTTCTTTGACTTTGTTAGACTAAAGGCTGATCTCATCGGACTGTTTAGCTCACAAACGGTGAGGAATGAATGTAAATCTCCTGGACAGCTTCTCAACCTTTTGGCCCAGAAGGATGTGATGCAGACTGGTCCTGAGGCGACAAAGTTACTCCAGCTGGTGCTCACTGTAACAGTGTCAGTGGAAAGGTCATTCTCGGCATTGAAAAGACTCAAAACATATTGTCGGAATAGGACTGATCAAGGAAGACTTTCATCCCTGGCAATAATCTCCATTGAGACGGGGAGACTTTTAAAACTAAAAGAAGATAAGGAGAACTTATACTAAAAAGTAATGGAGATTTTTGTCCAGAGGGATAGGTGCATGGACTTAATTTTTAAGTAAAGGTAAGACCACAATTTTTATTGAAAATGGGATCTGACAAAGAGAAAACAATCAAATATTTAAATAAAAGTTTAAATTTTGACCTTAAATAAAATTGTATTTTGTTTTTTGTCTGTATTAAAATTTATCAAAGCATCAGACTAAAAAAGCTTTTAAAAATAACTGAAAGTTTTGATTAAGGTTAAAATTGAAATCCATTTTTTGGCACACCACTCTATGTTTAAATTGTATTGAAGGAGAATGATTTGTGGAATTGCGACAGAACATTTTGAACAAATGGAGGGTGCAGAGCAAATACCTCTCTGAGCTGCTATACATGTAGCTTATTTTTTGGCTAAATATGTACCATACCTGTGTGTTGGGTTCATATATTTGTAAATCTGTAAAGAGTCAGTGCCTCACCAGCCATGAACCTCACCGCACGTCACTGACTTACACTAGTTGTTTTTTTAATTAATAACTGATGGTTTTGATGATTGATGAATTTAGATTGTATGGACCCAGTAGAAGAGATGAAATACTGCTCTTCTATTTATTTGGAGCAGGTGGCTCAGAATTACACATTGCACCTTTTAAAAAAAATTACCTTTTAAAATATAAAAAAACAACTTGCATGGCACGTCAAAAGCACTTATATGGAAAATCTTAAACATAAGCTAAAACATCCAGGCATAAAATGTCCTGCTTGAGTCCCGGCCAGTAGGTCAGTCCTGTTCTGCATAGATTCAGATTCATCGGATAACAGGAACACGTTATCTTTGTTAGACAATGGTAGGTCATAAGACTCCCATTTTAACATCAAAGTGAATCAATTAAAATGTACAAACATGACTTTTTAACAAAGTAATCTCCTGTGAAGCCACTAAAAACATGCAGTTAAGTTGTAATATTCTCCAGTCTACTACTGTCTAGTACTCACAGTTCAGCCTCTGTAGCTCTCCCCAAATGTTCTCACAAACCACACCTCTGTACTCTTTCTTTATACAGGCCAGCTCGTCCTTCCTTTTCCTCACCAGTTCCCTCCCTCTCCTCCCTCCCCAATAAGAAAATCTGCATTTTGCTCTGCTTGTCACCACTGGGTGTTTATGTACAAAGCATCCATCGGCCTGATCACACACAGCCCGTCAGAAAGTGTGCTGCAGTAACTCATGACTTCCCATGATGCTACGGGCTTCTCCAGAGGAAAAACTCACAATTGTCTTTTCTTTATCCTCTGAGAAGGTAAACATAAGTTAAGTTAAAAGTTAAGAATAGGTTAAAAGTTAGAATGAGAGACAAGAAGTCTGCATACCTCAGCAAGGCAACTATTCAACACACTTGGTTATTAAAACAACATTGAGTTTTCACATTAATCCAATTTCACAAGTAAAAGATTAGACAAGGTGAACATGAGTGCAGTGCTAGCAGAGTGTGTAATAGTGGCATGTTGTTGCTCTATATTGTAAACTGGACATTATGCATCTCTGTAAAATATCATGTGAATTGAGTGGAGACTTTTATTTTGGCACGTATAGGTTAATTCAAGCATTTAGGTTCATCCAAATATTTGGGAAGATGCTTGATGCTTGAAGGCAATGTGCCTCAAAAAAGTGGTTCCTTCTATAATTCACATAAACCGGGTGGGTTTCATTGCTGGCCTTCATGCCTCCAATATGAGGAGACGTTTCCATGTCATGTTTAGATCTACATCACTTTAGCATAAAGCAGTAGCAATGTGACTGAATGCTAAAAAGGCATTTGGCCCACTAACACACTTTGGTTTTGGTCCAACTGGTCTTGCTTTGATTCAGTTCAGTGGTGCAAACTGAGGACGAAGGTGTCGGCAAGACTTCCTAAAGATGAGCTGCTGAATGTATTACTGCGCAGTGGCTTTCTATTCTGCTACCAGCCTGTTTGCAAGCTGTTGCAGTAATGGCTATCCTAATAGAAATGGGGAAATCAGCCCCTTTTTTATGGGCTCTAATTAGATGTCAAGTTTGTGTTCCTGATGCTGTAATGAATATTATGAGAACTTCTGCTCCCAACACATAACAGCTGCACTTAGATCCAGCTACAACGTAACCATTCTGCCCAGCTCTAACATTTACGTTCATAGAGCCTCACCTTTACACCCAGCTACGTTACTCCCATTAATATATTTGGATGATGAGTTAATTATGTGTGATTATGAAACACTAATAAACAGTTACATCACCTAGTGTTGTAGTTCAAGAGCAACACATTTCAACCCCAGAAAAACACTTCTGTTAATGAATCAGTTTATTTACATTACTTATATAGAGTGTGGCTTCACCAGCAACAGCCACAGAGACAGTCCACCTGCAGAGAGAGCAACAGAGGAGCTTAATTCTCATGAGGAAAACTTACACTTGAATAGATTTCCTGTAGAGCATGGGTCTTCAACAAGAGGTTAGTGACCCCCTAGGGATCCTCAGAGCCTGTAAAAAATCAGTCTATTAGCCTACATAAGAAATACTAGAATGTATTTCTTACCGTGTGAGCGGCCCGCCAGCGGGTCGTGTGTTTCGTTACATTTTCACAGAGGTTGTATCAATGCATACATCGTTAGAAAGCTTAGAATCTCGTCTATTTAGTGAGCAAAACGGTTCTGAGATCACAACCACAACAGCAAGTACAAACAGCTCCTCAAACTAGCAAGCAAAATCAAAGTCATAACATTGAGCCAACTCACCCATGAAGCCTCAGCATAATCCTGTAATTCGTAATAATCCAACAAAAACCCTCCTGTGTCATTGCCAAATGTCCAATAGATCGATTCCAGTAAAAAATATATTGATCGTCAACATCATCACATCATAAATGGCCATGAAAAGCTGTTGCAATCTTTGAAATCAGCTGATCGATGTGTGTTATTTTCTATTTATACTGGTAAAACTTTATGTCCCGTGCATGTAGCACTGATACCATGACTATGATGATCCAAAATGGCTACCGCACTCTAAGCTATTGATTGACACCTCATTTGAGCCAATAGGAGCTTCCATGCCTTATCTACAGCCTTCAATCGCCAATGAGTGTCAACTTGATAAGGAAGTGCCAGCCCCTCTTCTTTTGTTTACAGACCAAGCTAATACCAACCAAGTCTCCCGATGACTGACGTATCGTGTAGCCAATGAAATTCTGAACAAGTAGATATGCTACTTCAATGTTTTTCTTTTTTACAAATGTTATTTTCTTTTTCAAAATTGTCTTTTTTATATTCAAGTTCAGAAAATAATATAAACAAACACATAAATATTACAAAATAATTGTTTATACTTCACTTACTCTTTGTCATTACTACTGGCAGGGAATATGGGTATATAATAGTTATTTATGAGCAATACTAATAATATTTTATCAATAATTATGATGATATCTCCAAATTGCTCAGCTTGGAAACACCTGGTGTTACTCTTAGAAAAACCTGTCTAATATGTTGTGTTTTGTGGTTTTGTTCTGAAATTTGAACCTGAACTTCCTAATACTTGATGCTGTGTTCCTATTTTGTTTTCCAGCTCATACCTATCAGCTATAGTCATCTTTTGAATGAGACCGAACCATGTATATGGTGCAAATGGTTGAAGAGCAGCTTTTAATTTACTTTTATGTATGTCGTTTTTAAGGTATTTTCTGGTAAATTACCCCACACTGTAAGAGGTTAACAGTTAATAAATTCACTTACAAATATTGAAAGGCAAACAAACAACTGTCAAATTAAAGTTTCTAGCAAAAACAATTAAATGTTTAATATCTTACCAGCACATTTCATTTTCATCATCATCATCGTTCCACATTACTTAGAAATATCCTTCATATTCTGTTATGTGATTATAGCAGGTTATGACTTGAAACTTAATTTGTTAAGTAAATAATTATCAAAGAACGTTTGTGGCTAACCCACTGTGACCTTTGACCTTTGTCAGGGATAACCTGCGGCAAATCAAAAAGTCTGAGCATAGAGCACATAACAGCGAATGGTAACTCACAGACGACGGCAGATGAAGTCGAGGACGTCTTTGTGAAACAAGGTCTGTTCATTTTACTGTGGCATGGATTAATACATTGTAAAATGTAATTTATCCATCTCTGTGGTCTCCCCTCATCTCTCTCAGAGAAGAGTTTCCGTGAGTGTTTGATGTCCAGGCTCTTTGTGTGGCACACGGTTTGGCTTTCGGTGATAGCAGCTCAGACATTACCTCTTCATGGGCACCCTCAACCCCATGCTGCTGCGTCTGACGGCTGGAGAGCCTTCACTGGGTAAACACACACTAACAGTACAACATGTCTGACTGTCTTAGCAAAGATGGAAGTTTGAGCAAGACTTCCTTTCTTAGGTCCATGAAGTTTCATGAATACTAGGAAGGACCTGTGATGGGAAAAATATTGAGTGTATAGCCAAAGCAGAGGACAGGAGTGTGAACTGCTGCTAAACTATAGATCATAGAAGAAGTCTTTACTGTAAACAAGGAATAAACAAAGGAAAGAACTGATCTGAATCTGACTTTGTGGGTTACTTTAAGAATATTTTTCTAACAGACTTGTTATCTCATAGACCTTTTCAGACTGCCCAAAATATTTTTTTGCATATCCAGATTTATTTTAGAAAGTCTTGACAGCAAAACATCTAATGAAATGTGATGTTTGCAAATCAGATCCAAACCACATTTCTAGGTGCTTTGAAATGAACTTCCAATGATTTCTACAGATGCGTCTTAGTATGGATCATAAGCATACCTGTCAACATTGGAATTTCAAAATAAGGGAAATCTTTTACCAGACTCCGCCCATATTTTAACAGCCACCAATGTAAATACTACAGTCACTTTACCGCACCGTTTGTGACGAAAAGAGAGCTGAGCCAGAAGGCAAAGCTCTCAATATACTGGTCGATCTTCGTTCCTAGCCTCACCTATGGTCATGAAGGCTGGGTCATGAAAGAACGAGATCACAGGTACAAGCGGCCGAAATGGGTTTTCTCAGACGGGTGGCTGGCGTCTCCCTTAGAGATAGGGTGAGAAGCTCAGCCATCCATGAGAGACTCGGAGTAGAGCCGCTGCTCCTTTACGTGGGCACCTCCCTAGGGAGGTGTTCCAGGTACGTCCAGCTGGGAGGAGACCCCGGGGAAGACCCAGGACTCGGTGGAGAGATTATATCTCCTCACTGGCCTGGGAACGCCTCAGGATCCCCCAGTCGGAGCTGGAGGATGTGTCCCGGAGAAGGGAAGATTGGGGTTCCTTACTGGAGCTGCTGCCCCCGCGACCCGATCCTAAACATAACATAACTTAAACATAATACTGCCACCTGCTCTACCGGAGGCCACTTTACACTTTTTTTAATTAGGCCTATTTTTTTTTTGAAAAGTTAAAAATACGGGATAATTTGGGAAAATATTTAAGCGGGAGAAAAACGGGATAGAAGTAAAAATACGGGATAATCCCAGGAAAAACGGGAGGGTTGACAGATATGATCATAAGTGTTTTTTGTAACACACCAGGACAACGTCAAATCCACAATGACAGAAGTTCCATTCTGCTACTAGCAAAGCCCTATGGGGGACAACATGGAGAAGAACAAAAGTCCTTGGACAGACGTTGAAATAAATGGTCTGCTTTCACTTTCTGCTCCTTCCCCATAACATCACAATGTATACATACCAGCCACCTCCATTGTTGAGTTTGTCTGGTGTGACGGAGGAGTTCTGCACATGACAGCCCGGTTGTTTGGAGGGCGAATGCTTCCACATTGGAAAGCCGCGTCACTGATGCGTATGTCGTTACCACAGCAACCCATGCAGATAGGTTCAAGATGTCTGGACACACAAATTTGATCTGATCACTTGCAAATAACAGTGCAGACATTCTGTTTTAACGATCAGATTTGAGAAACAAATCGGATTTGTCTGCAGTCTGAACATAGCCGTATTCTGTTGTTGAGTCTTTTGTCTCTAACCATCTTGTCCTTGCTTGTGTGTCCCTGCAGTGAGCCAGTACACCAATGCCTTTGCTATAACGCAGCTGTGTGACATCTTGTGTGCGCACTGGAACGGTCTCATCATGGACATACTAAAGGGCAAACCTCGTGCTAGAAGGTAAAGATTTAATGCTGATAAAGACGAGTAATTAACCCAAAGGGACACAGCCTGGCAGACCTAATCAGTGTGTCCCAGGTCAAATCAAATTTATTTATATAGCCCAATATCACAAATTATACATTTGTCTCAGTGTGCTTTACAGACTGTACAGGTTACTCCCAGGTGTGCCCTCTGGGCTCTAGCATGTCTAAAGATACAATAAATATCTATTGAGAAAGTCCCATTACTAACTGTTATGGATAAATAGCGGTCATGTTCCCTTTAATATTTAGTATACAAAACAAAAAATGTTTTACTTTGAGAGCTGTGACCATATTTCCAAAACATGGCTTATGTTATGAAGGTTTTTTTAGAACAACCTTTGGATTGGGAAATTGTGAAAAATTGTTATGGTTCATATTTATTGTCCTTGAAAAACATTAACCTTTTAGCTTGTTCTTTAATTCATCAAACCCCCACCCAGGGGCAACATCTGGACCATTTACCAACAAGTTATTTATTAATACTGACAACACCAAACCAGACAGATTTAACCGTTTTGGACTGCAGAGCTGATGGTTCATTATAAAGTGAGAAACTCATTCAGTCCAGTCCAGTTCAAACTACAGCCAGAATTATAAGGGCAGCCTGATAATAAGGAATTACAATAGTCCAGCTTAGAAGTAACACAGGCATGGACTAGTTTTTTTTATACAGGATGTGCCTGCTTTTTGTAAAGTTTTATAGATAAAAGAAGTCCTTGAAGTTTGTTTTATGTGGGAGTTAAATGACATATTTTTACACGTTTTTATATGATGTGTTTTTGAGGTGTTTAGGGCCAAGTACCATAACTTCCATTAGTTATGGCAGTCGAGGCAGCAGGACGATTTCACAAGCAGTCATATAAATGAAGAGCAGGCTGTGAATAGGCACACAGGTAACAGGTAACAGAATTTTGAAAGCCTGGTCCAGGACAGTGAGTGACTGATGAGGGAAGTGAGAACAGGTGAGTAGGTAAAAGAGGAAGTCTGGTGTAAAAAGTATGAGAGCATCTGGTGGACAGGAGATTGGAGTGGAGCTAGTCTGAAGGGGAACAGGAGGCAGGGCTGACGGGCAAGAGGACAACAACCAGCATGATGGTTTGAAAGCTGAGCTTGACTGGGCATGTGTGCTTAAAATATGTGAGACAGAGTACACAACAGGTGACAAATAAGAGGTCAGCATAAATAATCAATTACAACTTGATGCTGGGCTCTCTGATCTTCAATGTCACCTTCAATCTCACCTTTGGTTAAACAGATGACATGCTTGCATAAAAAGTTTTTTTTATTACATCTCTCTTTACAGGCCTCTCTGATCTTAAGTGTATCCTGTTTAATATATATATATATATATATACATATATATATATATATATATATATATATATATATATATATATATATATATATATATATACATATACATATACATATATATATATATATATATATACATATACATATACATATACATATATATATATATATATATATATATATATATATATATATATATATGTGTATATATATATATATATATATATATATGTATATATACATATGGATGGAAAATAGTAATGAAGGATCATGGAATTAGAAATGTGTGTATATATATATATATATATATATATATATATATATATATACACACACATTTCTAATTCCATGCTCCTTCATTACTATTTTCCATCCACCAGATGTTCTAAGTCCACACTTTGCCGATCACCTGACTGCCCCACCCATCTTCCCACCTGTTTCCACTTCCCTCATCTACTCTGCAGTTGCCTTGCTCTTCCCCGCCCACCCTCATCATCAACATCCTCTCTGTATATACCGGCCCAGATCCTTGTTCCTCTGCCAGTTCCTTGTAGTTACAATGTTGCATAATCTTGTGTTTGCTTTCAAGTCACCTGAACCAGTACCCTAGTGCGTCGACTGTTTGCATTTGAGTCCTTCACTTATTGCCACAGTTTACTTTGATGTTATTATATTGAATGTCACTTTTTTTCTTTTAGTTGCTGAAAGTGTATTGATTTTTGATACATTTTGAGAGAAATCTTCCATTGTTTTGTCTTTATCTTGTCATTGAAAGCATCACTCTTGCGCTCATGCCAATAAAATGACACAGTACTGGAATTTATTTTTCCCACCAGAATTCTTTACACCATGGGGACCTTGATGGTGGCCTTCTCGACTGCAGGTGTGGAACATTTATCTGTCTTTTTGTTCTGTTCCTCATTGCCTAAAGAAATACTGATAAGTAACAGCTGTGGATGCTCATTTTTATTTTCCCATCAGCTTTCTCCAACCTGCTGTTCCCAGCTGTGTCCCTCCTGTCAGTGGGTGACATTGTGTTTGTAATAACCAACATGCAGGTACTGAAGCAGTTTTTGGATTTGAAATATTTAAAAGATTATCTGTTTTGATTACTCTGCTTTTTTTGTCCATCTAAAAGTCAGAAACCCCAAAAATATTGAATTCACCATAATTGTAAAAGGAGAAAAGCAGCAAATCCTCAAACTGGAAAATCTGGATGCAAGACATGTTAAGCATTTTTGTTAAAAGGTTGAGGAAAGCTGAGTGTTCACCATATAACTAATCCAAAGTCTATGTCTAGTCGGTCGTGTATGGTCAATGTGCTAAAGTGTTGCCAAATTGTTGATGGCAGGGATTGTCAGTGGTGTCTATAATGTATATTCCTGGATATTAAATGTTCATCTGTAATTTTCTGTGGTGGTCCCAGTAAATATTTGTTCTTAAAGTTGATCACATATCACATGACATGGTTAAGCTTTAAGTCAATTAATTGAGAACTACATTAATTAGATAAATCAACAATACAATCCTTCTATTTTTGCAAAACTTTATGGGCGAGATGTGAATCGGACCTTGAGAGGGGGCAGATAACAGCTGCAAGTGATGCGCAATTCACGTTACTGTCAGTGTTATTTTTTTGCGGGGCTTTTCTCAGACCAAGCTCAAGATCTTGTTCAGGAAAAAAAGAAATCCCTAAACTGTAACATTTGAATGGTGTAGCTGTGAATACAAAAAAAACATCCTCATGTTCAAACAGGCAATTCAACTCGTCAAGAACTAATTTGAAATTAAATGGGAGAAAAGTAGACATATAAAAAGGAAGGAAAAAAACATACAGACACGTAGACACGTACTCTAAATCTGTTTTAATAAAACTTCTTTCCTAAAGGTAGAAAACCTGTTCAGCTCATGTCGCTCCACCGTCATCACTCTCTACAACGGGGCCGTTGACTCTTCCTCAGCACTCTTCCTTGTCATCAAGGTGAGAAACATTCACACACTGCTCTCATTGTGAAATATATTTGTACCATCTCATGTTGTAACAATGATCTTGTGGTCTTCTCCTGCAGCTGTTACGCGAGGCTGGCGTCTCTCTCCGCTCCTCCTTCCTGTTCATGTCCGCCTGCAGCGTCATTCACCTGCTCAGGACTTTCTTCCTGCTTCCCAGAGACCACATTCCCTACCCGCTGCCTGAAGACTACACATACGGGTAGAAATCTCCAAGAAACTATTGTGGATAAAAATCTGTCCTCTGGGCCAGTGAAGAAGACTGGACTCCTACCACTAATATTTACTTTAACTTATTTAAACTACCGCAAATCTAGTTTTACTCAGTCTCTATAACATAATACTTAGTCAGAAAAACGAAGATCTCTATCCGAGAAAAGAAGATCACTGGAGAAGTCCAAAGTTAGATACAAGTGGAGTTTATTACACACGTAAGTACATAACAAACTCTGAGTACCCAGCCAGCTGCACACTGACCAAGTACTGATCTTGCTCCCCTCTTTATACCTTAGTTCACCTGGTGAAACCAAGGCTGTATTCTAAAAGGTTGTGCAGTGGTACTGAGTTTAGTAAATCAACCTGACATATTCTGGCCTACGCCCTCTGATTCATCACATGGTATGGCTGTTCTGTCCCCTACACGTGTGTCTCTGGGTCTCTTCTCGAGTTAGCTCTGCCATTGTAGCAGCATATATATACATATGTATGTATGTATATATATATATATATATATATATATATATATATATTCACAATACAAACCATATACTAAGTAAAACCTACTATAATTATGTACTAATAAAACCTATTACAGAACCCACTCTATTAAACCCCTTAATAAATACATACTAATAAAATCCGCCACAACAAAACCACACACACATCAACACCTCACACATGCCTCAGGGATACATCAAGTGTAGATAGATTATTTCCTGCTTTTAGTTTTTTCCCCCCCCCAAAAGTACAGTGAACTTTTTTCATTAAATTTTTTTTTTTTTAAATGATGCATTAAAATGTTGTAGGTGAATTTTAAAATCTATTATAAGAATCATCAACCGATGGATACATCTTTGAGATTCAGACTTTAGACAGATGAAGTCTGTGTGCCACCTTAAATTGAATGAGGTCATGTGCGGCAAATATTGAAGAATGTATTCTTGAGAATAATTCTGACCTCTAAATTGTACTTTCAGATCAGCCTGCCACGCCTCTCTGAATGCATTTTAAAGAGTTCTACATATTCCAAAAAATTAATTCATGTGAGAATGTGGCAATAAACCAGATTCTCATTCTGCTGCATCAAGAAATGCCATCTGCACAGATGAAGTTTCATATACATAACAGATATTGTGTCTTTGAGAGATGGGAGTGTTGGGAAATTAAAAATAAAATTATTTTAAGCTTTGGAGGACTCAACAGCAACAATGCATATTACGACAACAACAACCCACAAATTTGCGGTTATATAAAGTGTTGATTATGAGGGGGCTCAATTACCTTTCGCTCCCCATTATATTTCGAATCGCACGCCAAACCCGCGAGGCTTCGAACGTCATCACATACATCATCAACACAAGCCTCGATACGCGCTTCACAAAAGTATTCCGCGATTACTAGACACACGCTTCGAAGCCTCGACACGGAAGGACAAATCTCTACTTTACGGTAAGCGCTAGTGATGGCTAGATGAAGCGTCATGAAGCATTGAAGCTTTCCATCCAAATGGTTCACTTGTGGTCCGAAGCTTCATGGTGCTTCATTTGCTCTACTGTGCCATCAAGTGGACAATAAATGTCAAACCGGCAGAGTGATTATAATGGCATGGCTTTGGTGTGTGAAGCTTTGAATTGAATAAATTAATGAATGATGTTCGTGATGCCAATACATAAATTATGGACTTATTAATATGGTGTCTGTCAATGGCGGGGTCAAAAGGGAAAGTGGAAACAAATTGGGGAGAGGGTTGTGATGTGAATGTACTTGTGTGCATCGATGAGGTGTTATTGTTGTATCCAAGTTCTTTTGAACACAAAAGACATTTCACCTTTTAAAATACCAGAAATGAGAAGAAAGACATTAGAACAAAGGATTCGCTGTGTTTTCACATTTGTTTACAGTACATTACGCTAGTTATTATTACTATGTGTAGACCTTATTAGGTGAGATCAGCTCAAAATGTTCCCAGACAGGGGAAAATCTCCTTCTTGCTGGTTCCATCGCAAAAAAAAAGAAGCTCAAATAGATTGCAAACAAATGTGCAATAAAGTCCCAAGTCCAGTGTGAGGGGGGGATCAATTGCGGTTCGCTCAGCCTTATATTTCGAATCGCACGGCAAATTCGCACGGCAGGTTCGCGAGGCTTCGAACGTCATCACATACGTCATCAACACAAGCCTCGATACACGCTTCACAAAAATCTTCATAGATTACTCGACGAACGGTTCAAAGCCTTGACACGGAAGGACACATCACTAGTAAGTGCGTCATTTCCGGTTTTCTATGTTTCTGTGTCACTGGTAGCGTACTTCCGCTGCTCTAGCTCAACTAAATTAATGTTTCTATATTCTTGATCACATCGACTACTTACCTTTCATTTATCTAAACCTACACTTGTACTTCCTAAGCACTTACAACTCTCTCCTTATCCTTCATCTCTCACCGACTCTCGCTAAATCCTCAGTCCTTTCCTCTCCTTTTGGCTCTGCTAACGTTAGCTGCTGTAGCTTAGCAACTAGCAATGGCATCTCCCTCTTCCTTTTCTGCTCTCTCCTGCTCGGTGTGTTTCATGTTTAGCTATTGCTCTCGCTCCTTTAGTGATAATGGTGCATGTATTAAATGTAGTTCTGGTAAAGAGCACATAGCAAAAAGTGTTCTGCAATAGAGTCCTCCAAAGCTTAAAATTATTTTACTTTTAAATTCTCAACACTCCATCTCTCAAAGACACAATATATTTTATGTATTTGTAACTTCATCTGTGCAGACGGCATTTCTTGATGCAGCAGAATGAGAATCTGGTTTATTGCCACATTCCCACATTAAAGGACTTTTTTTAAATATGCATTCAGAGAGGCATGGCAGGCTGATCTGAAAGTACAATTTACAGCTCAGAATTATTCTCAAGAATATACTCATCATCAATATGTGGCGGACATGACCTCATTCAATCTAAGGTGGCACACCGACTTCATGTGTCTGAATCTCAAAGTGTATCTATCGGTTGATGATTCTTATAATAGATTTTAAAATTCACCTGCAACACTAGCTCATATATTCTGGTGACCAATAGATCCGAATCCTCTTCCAGTCATTTTTGGTATCCAATATATGAGGACGATCATCTTCCTAGGACACACTCATCACTTATTGTCACTCTTAATAATCTTAGCAGTATATTGATGTCTGTTCTTTTCCTTGAAAATATATATATTTTTTTACTGTACTTTTGGAAGGGAAACAATTAAAACAAGTTTGTAAAATAGTGGGAGTGTAACTTTAAAGATTATAACTTGGCAGGAGATTGCAATCTTTAAATAGATCCATTAAAGCAGAACCTAATTGTTTATGGTTGTTTTATATTTGCATCATTGCAAGCTGTTTTGGTGTTTAGCAATATGTATTTGTAATAGTCCATTTCTATAATACTTTTGTACAAAGGGAATCTTTTTTACCTTTTTCAGTTTTTTATTAATGCTCTGATGACCCAAACAAAGTCAAAGAAAACACAATTTTGACAATGTTTTGACATTAAAACCGTCATAAACATCTTCATAAAACATTTAAACATATCAGTATATAATTAAAGGAAAACATTTATTCTATAATGAAGTCTGGAGAGATATCCTGGGATTAACAACTGCCCTGATACTAATACTTCTTTC
Organism: Cottoperca gobio; assembly: GCF_900634415.1. NCBI lineage: Eukaryota > Metazoa > Chordata > Actinopteri > Perciformes > Bovichtidae > Cottoperca > Cottoperca gobio. Next base: position 12,015,383 of record NC_041364.1, read on the forward strand.
ACCAGACTCCTGGGCCAGGCTTTCAAAATTCTGTTACCTGATACCTGTGTGCCTATTCACAGCCTGATCTTCATTTGTATGACTGCTTGTGAAATCGTCCTGCTGCCTCGACTGCCATAACTAATGGAAGTTATGGTACTTGGCCCTAAACACCTTAAAAACACATCATATAAAAATATAGTTACTCCGGATGGCATTACCTCCAGCTCCAGCGTGAGGAATTTCGGCGTTATCTTTGATCAGAATATGTCCTTTAACTCCCACATAAAACAAACTTCAAGGATTTATTTTATCTATGTAACATTGCAAAAAGCTGGCACATCCTGTATCAAAAAACTGCTGAAAACTAGTTCACGCATTTGTTACTTTTAAGGTGGACAATTGCAATTCCATATTATCCTCCAGTTGATCCACGATCAAGCTCCTCTCCTGTGGAACCAGGAGGGAGACACCCTCTCCACATTTAAAAGTCAGCTTAAGATTTAAAGCTCATATTTTGACTCAGACTTGCATGGAACCAGCCCCTAGTTATGCTGCAATAGACTTAGACTGCTTGTTTGCATTTATGTCATTGAAATTATTTTTTCCCCTTTACTAATGCATGCTCATAGGGTGTTATGTTCATCTTTTGTCTTGAAATAACTACTGTTTTCATTATATATATATATATATATATATATATATATATATATATATATATATATATATATATATATACATGTACATACAAGATGGATAGAGACAAAAGACTCCAAAAACAGAATATGGCTACGTTCAGACTGCAGACAAATCTGATTTGTTTCTCGAATCTGATCTTTAAACCAGAATGTCTGCACTGTTATTTACAAGTGATCTTTGGGTGTCCAGACATCTTGAACCCATCTGCATGGGTTGCATGGGATCAGTGACGCGGCTTTCCAATGTGGAAGCATTCGCCCTCCAAACAACCAGGCTGTCGTGTGCAGAACTCCTCCGTCACACCAGACAAACTCAACAATGGAGGTGGCTGGTATACATTGTGATGTTACGGGGATGGAGCAGAAAGTGAAATCAGACCATTTATTTAGACGTCTGTCAAAGCAGTTTTGTTCTTCTCCATGTTGTCCTCAATAGGGCTTTGCTAGTAGCAGAATGGAACTTCTGTCATTGTGGATTTGACGTTATCCTGGTGTGTTGCAAAAAACACTTATGATTCGTACTAAGACGCATCTGTAGAAATCATTGGAAGCGCATTTCACACAACCTGGAAACGTGGTTTGGATCTGATTTGCAAACATCACATTTCATGAGATAATTTGTTGTCCAGACTTTCTAAAATCAATCTGGATATGCAAAATATGAATTTTGGGCAGTCTGAAAAGGTCTATGAGATAACAGTCCTTCCTAGTTGAAGTAGTATTCATGAAACTTCATGGACCTAAGAAGGAAGTCTTGCTCAAACTTCCAACTTTGCTAAGACAGTCAGACATGTTGTACTGTTAGTGTGCGTTTACCCAGTGAAGGCTCTCCAGCCGTCAGACACAGCAGCATGGGGTTGAGGGTGCCGATGAAGAGGTAATGTCTGAGCTGCATCACCGACAGCCAAACCGTGTGCCACACAAAGAGCCTGGACATCAAACACTCACAGAAACTCTTCTCTGAGAGAGATGAGGGGAGACCACAGAGATATAAGAGAAAATAATAAAGATGAACAGAAATAGGCATAATGTATAATTATTTTATGATGTTACATTTAACTATGTAGGCTATTAATCCATGCCACAGTAAAGTGAACACACCTTGTTTCACAGGGACGTCCTCAACTTCCTCTGCCGTCGTCTGTGAGTTACCATTCGCTGTTATGTGCTCTAAACTCAGACTCTTTGATTTGCCCCAGGTTATCCTGACAAAGGTCAAAGGTCACAGTGGATTAGCCAGACGTTCTTTGATAATTATTTACCTAAAAAAATAGGTTTCAAGTCATAACCAGCTATAATCACATAACAGGATATGAAGGATATTTATAAGTAATGTGGAACGACGATGATGTGAAAATTAAATGTGCTGGTAAGATATTAAACATTTGATTGTTTTTGCTAGAAACTTTAATTCGA
>NC_041364.1:12024975-12057475 GCF_900634415.1 Cottoperca gobio
GATCATTTTCCCAGAGGACATTTATTCCCACAAGATCATGAGCTCAGTAGTCATGCAGCCAACAAAATGCACTGAGGGCAGACCCTCTTTTTGTTATCTGGTGAAAATTGCAATCTTGATTCTCCAGTCAGGTTTAAGGAGTTGCTGCTTTTCTCTGTTATATATAATTGTACATTTAATATTTTGGGGTTTCAGACTCTTGGCTGGATAAAAAAATAAAATATGTCAACTCACTTTGTGAAATTGTGAGGGACAGTTTTTACAATTTCCGGACATTAGATGAGAAATAAGAGATTTATTAGGATGAATCGACACCGGAAATATTTAATAGTTATAGAGAGTGATGATGGTGGAGCAACGTGAGCCGAACAGGTTCTCTACCTTTAGGAGAGACATTTTTATTTATAAAACAGGTGAATGTTGTATCTATAAAAGTGTCTGTGTGTTTAAGTTCTTTGAATCTGCTTTTCTGTTCATTGTCAAATTTAGATCATTTTCCCAGAGGGCATTTATTCCCACAAGATCATGAGCTCAGTAGTCATGCAGCCAACAAAATGCACTGAGGGCAGACCCTCTTTTTGTTATCTGGTGAAAATTGCAATCTTGATTCTCCAGTCAGGTTTAAGGAGTTGCTGCTTTTCTCTGTTATATATAATTGTACATTTAATATTTTGGGGTTTCAGACTCTTGGCTGGATAAAAAAATCAAATATGTCAACTCACTTTGTGAAATTGTGAGGGACAGTTTTTACAATTTCCGGACATTAGATGAGAAATAAGAGATTTATTAGGATGAATCGACACCGGAAATATTTAATAGTTATAGAGAGTGATGATGGTGGAGCAACGTGAGCCGAACAGGTTCTCTACCTTTAGGAGAGAATGTTGCATTTAATTTAAGTGTCTACCTGTCTGTGGTTTTAATTTTATTTATTGCATCTATACTCAACGACTGCTTCAGTACCTGCATGTTGGTCATTAGAAACAAGATGCCACCCGCTGCCAGGAGGGAAATAGCTGGGAAGAGCAGGTTGGACAAAGCTGATGGGAAAAGGAAAACATGAGAAAATGAGCATCTACAGCTGTTAGAGTCAGCTGTGACATCATACTTCTAGACAATGAGGATCCAGAGAGAGCACAAAACAACGAGACTGAGAAATGTTTTTCACCTGCAGTTGAGAAAGCTACCATCAAGGTACCCATGGTGTAAAGAAATCTGGAGGGGAAAATAAATTCTAGTGTTATCAAGTCATTTTATAGGATTAATGGGAGCTGCACAGTAACCAGGCTTGATAGTGAGAGTCACGTTAAATGTTTTCAAAGACAAGATTGTTAATTTAAGTAACTAAAAGTCACACTAAACAAACGTTCACACGCAGGTTAGTCTTCTGCTGCTGTTTGGAGAACTTTCCTTTCCTTCTCTTGGCCTGTCCTATGCAAAGATCTATCCTCATCTCAACTTGTTGTGTCTTGTCCAACTACTTGCATTCCTTGGCTTTGTCATATCCATCCACCCTCTTTTAGTACCTCTCCTTAGTATCCGTTTGTTAATGTGTATTTAAATATATCTAGGGCAACAAACTGGGCAGGTATGTGTGTGTGGTGTTATGTCATATGATATGAATTAATTCTGAGGCACTCTTTAACTTCCTTTCTCAACTCCTCCCTTTTCTTACAAAACATTTTTTCTGAATCCTTCCTTGCTAAATATCAGGCTCTGGTATGAAGACTGCATCGCCATTCGTGTGTCTGTTTACATAAAGTAGGGAGACAGCAGAACCTGTCTGTTTGCATTCTCGCTGTCCTACTGTACCTGTCCTTCCTGCTCCTTTTATCTGACGGGAGCTTGTAGAGTATACTTTGCAGCAAATAGATGTGGGAATCTTTCAGAGAGAAATACCAGAGGCAGACTGAAATAACAGCCTACTGCCTCTTTATACTGCAGCATTAGCTTAGCAGAGAGAGTCACAGACATAATTGCATTGTGTTGCATAACACAAATAATTTAAGAACGTTTTTTTTATTTTTGGTATGAAAACTCTCGATGCAAAAACTATCTAGTAACAAGCTCTCTTGGTTTTTATGTTTAGCTTTGTTGAAACCTTTTCAGTGTCATATTTCAGTACTAGAAGTGTAAAAACACACTCAGTCTGAACTGATTTAAAGAAATTAACATAACGTAAGAGCTTTTTTTATTGAAAAAATGCGTTATGAAAAATTCTGTCTTCTGTCTGCACAGCTTTAAAACACAAAGAGTTTGACTGAATTCCTCTGTTCTGGGGAGATCAAATAAATGTATCCTTGAAGAAAATAAAAAGCACTCTTTGAAATATTATGTTGGTGTTTGAGTATCAAAATTAATGCAAATATCTACCTTAAATCACATTGAATCTGTGCTAAAGGAAATCCAATCAAACTGTTGTTGAATAAAACCATCACACCTCTGATAAATACACATACAACCAACTAGTTTCTGCACCATGCACTTGTTCCTCAATAAGTTGCATTCTCTTTTACTCTTAAGTAATTCATATATTGTTGGACTTACGTTCCAAAGAGCCGAGCCACTGTTGTACCAAACTGGTCAAAGAGGAAACCAGAGGGCAGCGTCAGAAAATTGTTCATAAAGGATGCGATGGTGAAAACAAGAGAGAACTGTTCGTCCTGTCCACTGCAATCTGTGGACACATTAACCGTGGTTGTGAAATATATAGTTAATATATAGTTAAACAGGATACAATAAAGATCAGAGAGGCCTGCATAGAGAGTTGTAAATCATTTTAGAAATCCAGGTGAATTCAAATTAGTGGAGGTGAAGATATCAAACTGACCTAGGACCTGCGTTGCATTGACTGCTGTAGTGTTGACACACAGAGAGCTGAAGTAGCCCTCCGTCTTCAGGACAAAAACAAGAGAAGCCCATCCAAACACTGCTCCAGCGAAACACAGACACTCTACCAGACCCGTAGCAAAGGTGAGGTAGCGTCGCACCGTCAAGCTGTTCCCATGAACCGACATGGTGCCACACACACACACGCACTCACACACACAGGCAGACAATTCACAAATACTATAGTTTTATCTGCATGGACATACACACACACAAACACACAGGTGGCTCCTGTCACTGTACCTGGCAAACAAAGGGATACAAAATAATGTTATTCTGATACATTTAGAGAGGACTACATGTTGACATGAGCCTGACATTTTATTATCAAAAGAACCTGTACTGCATGACAAAAGTATCTTAGTTGCACAAGCGAGACATGAGCTGGAAACATTTGGGCATTAGGTCAGTCTTCTTCCAAAAACTTTCTGAAGACTTCTGCATAAACTCAGACTTTGAAAAACAGAAATAACTTACTGTTGCTGAGATACCAGTAGGTCATAAACTCACATTTTAACAACAAAAATAATTGGACTTTTAACAAAGTAATCACAACAAATGTGCAGTTGTTAAGTTGTATTTGTAATGTTCTCCACTTCTGTCTAGTACTCACAGTTCAGCCTCTTAAGCTCTCCCCAAATGTTCTCACAAACCACACCTCTGTACTCTTGCCTCACCCTTTCTTTATATAGATCAGCTCGTCCTTCCTCTTCCTCATCAGTTCCCTCCCTCTTCTCCCGCCACAATATGTTTATCTTACATAAATTCTATCCTGCGCAGCAGAGGAAATCCCTCTCCCCTTGCACTGCTAGTGGCTGCAGAAAAATAAACATTCCCTGCCAGGCAAACAGCAATAAAGCTGCTACTGAAGCTGCGAGACAAACTCCAGATGTGGATGCTATGAGTACTGGCTACACTGGTTTAACCAAAAGCACATGTACACACAGGAAACAACTCGCTGAGTGCCGCACAGAAACTCGCTCTGTGTCATTGCTGGGTGTATATGTATAAAGTTTTTTTGATCAGCCTTATTACTTTTTGACAGGCTGTAAGATAGGATGCTGATAGTAACTCATGACTTCCCTTGATGCTACATGCTTCTCCTGAGGACAAATTCTAAATTAACTTTATCTCCTGAGGACAAATTCTAGTTAAGTTAAAAATAGGTCAAACGTTAAAGATAGGAGATACAGAGATGGAACCTAGGACTCTCACCTGCATCTCCCTTTGTTGTATTGGGATTTATGTCTGTACATATGTTACCTGGTGTGGTTCATGCTGTGTCTATGTATCCTGGTGTTCCCTCGTGCAATCATATCCATCCTGGTTAGTTCCCTCAGTTTTGCATTATGCTTTTTGTATTTCAGCTTATGATAGCCTGCTCGGTTTATGATGTATACCTTTTGTCTTAAGCTTTGTTATATAAAACGCGCTTTTTGTTATTTCACACTTTTCTGCGTTTGGGTCCCTCCCTTTTTCCCCATACTTGTGATAAAATCATGTTTATTGTCAGTTTAGCATTTAATTTTTGCTGAGTCCTCTGTCTTACTCAAGTATGAAGTATTTGTAAATCTGTAAAAGAGTGGGAGTGTAACTTTAAAGGTTATAATTTGGCAAGAGATTGTAAACTTCACAACTATCCCTTACAATAGAACACAGCTGTTGACAATTTTGACAATATTTTATTGTACAATAGTATCCTCATAAACATCTTCATGAAACATTTTGAACACATAGGTATATAAATTAAGGACAACCTGAATTATTTACTGAAGTCTGGAAATATATCCTGGGATCTAATCAGAATCTAGATTTGAATAAATGTAATAATCAAAATACATGATTGGTTTCCTAATTCAAGAGACATTATTACATTATGTTTAGTTGGAGAGGGTATCTTTCAGTGTCTTTACTCGAATGTTACACTTTTAACATTATTCTGCACAAATTCCCCAGAAAAAGGTTTCTGCCACTATCAACAACAAACAACATGACAGTGACCTCAGAGTACCAGCATCAACAGAACAAATAATTAAAGACACAAAATCAATCAGCATTTGCTGGTCAACGATGTTATTAGCTACAGTCAAATGTAAAATCCACTGAGTCACTCCTTACCAGAGAAAGACCAACAAGGTAGACTCCACGAAGAGACTATTATTGATTATTATTCTGTAGGATGATACGATGATGGTTGATTTGATTTTCTTTCTTTTGATTTAATTGTTGAAGATGGATACAAAATGACCACATTTATTACTACAAAATGGGTCAATTAATGAAGTCTGATAGATGTTGTAGCTGTTTTAATTTAGCATTTAGAGGGTTGTTACTATGTTGCTGTGGCACATGAGCAACTAGAGTACATACTGTTACATGATCATTATCAGCCCTAGATACTTCGCACAATGTTTAAGGCTCATTCACTTTGATGCTGTTTTTCTTTCAGTGGGATCCAGAGGGCAGAGATGTAAATCCCTGCCTGTTTTACAATAACTACAACACCACTCATGAGACCTCATAACGTATGTTTTACCAGTATCATCACCTGATCACAAGACAAGCTCAAGGTTAGAGTACAAGTACGGCTTAACCATGTAGCTGTAATGGTTACATATAGAGTGTGTGTGTGTGTGTGTGTGTGTGTGTGTGTGTGTGTGTGTGTGTGTGTGTGTGTGTGTGTGTGTGTGTGTGTGTGTGTGTGTGTCAAACAGGAAAAGAGCAAACATCAGCAATTTAAAGGATAGCTAATGGTCAGATGTCATCATCCCTCATGTCGTTTCTTAAATATGTACGCAGAAATCACGAGACTCTCTTTCTCCATCTAACTCACTACTTCTTCTTTGTAAAAATAACATCTGTGGTAAAAGAGAACGAAGAAAGTCACTTGTGACTTATGAGACACGAGACACAATCCTCAACATGTTATGCAATACTATCCATCTATTCATCCAACATAACCACTTTTATAAGCGTTGAGTTTAAGCGAGAGGCAGAGTACACCCTGGACAGGTCACCAGGCAATCACAGGGCTGACATGTCACCAACTCTGGTTTGTTTTCCTCTTGTTTTGCTTTATCACTAACTGTCCCGCTGTCCAATTCGGCTCACCTCACCTGCGGGTCAGTCCTTTATGAGTCCCTCATATATAGCAGTCCACTTTTACTTAGTCCCCGCCAGATTGTGTTGTGTCTTTTCGCCAAGCTCTCCAGCATGTTCTGTTCTGTGTTTAGCTGTTTTGAGTCTGCTTGCCTGTTCTTTGGACCTTGCCTCTCTTCAGATTTGTTTGCCTGTGTGACTGATCTCTGGGTTTTGACCTTGCCTGAAAACTGCCAGTGCCAGTGAACATTACATGACACATAAGCCCCTTCTCGGAAATGTTTAGGAACATTTCCTGCATGGGGTCATGTGTGAATGGGAGCAAGGAATGATATTCAGGGATATCTGTACCTCCAATTTCCCACTTCAAGACCTAGTAACTTTTCAAGGATACAGAAAACCATGCACGCACCTCACATTCACACCTATGGACAATTTAGGCAGGGGTGTCAAACTAATTTTAGTTCAGGGGCCACATACAGCCCAATTTGATCTCATGTGGGCCGGACTAGTAAAATCATATCATAATAACCTATAAATAACGAGATCTCAACATTTTTACATTTGTTTTAGTACATTCTGAAAATATTCACATTTAATGAATTATCTTTTTACAAAACATTATGAACAACCTAAAAGTGCAATTTCAACAATATTAGGCCTCAGTTTATCATTTAGTTGCATTACAACTTACAGATCACAGTGTATCAGGCACAAAACATTTAGTCACAGGTATCTGGAACAATATAGTATTTTACTTTATGATCAAAACAACTTGTCAAGATATAGAAATAATTTTAAAATTACATTAATTTCCACATCTGTGTAGTAATCCTGACACACCACACAATACAAACTAAAGTGTCAACTATTAAGGAAGAAGGTTAAGTTCTCCCCCTGTCCTTGTAAATGTATAAAATGTATACATGAAAAATACATAAAGGTTGTGTCTCTTTGTACTGCAGCTGCCGACTAACATTATATTTCACACTGTTCAATGTCTTTAAATATTTCCAGAGTAAGTATTCATTTTCACAGAAATATATTCTTACAGAAATATATAACGTTCAAGTGTCTGAAGCAGCATTTTACATTAAGTAGACTTACTCACTGTTTAGTTTGCTCCTGAAACTTGGCATCTTTTAGCGTCACAAGTGTATTAATATCAGGCATCAAATCCTGAGTAGCAGACAATTTCAGGATGTCATTTAAAGAGCCTACGAAATGATATTTCATCAGTGTTATTGGCCTTGGTATATGATAGAGGTTGCATTTCTATTGTGAAATGTGCCATATATATTTTTATTATTTTTGATGTATCCTTAATAAATCACGATCGTAACAGCATAACAATGACTTCCGCTAACAACAATCGGTCACTGCGCCGGGAGCATCCACTTCGGCAATGTTCGGCGATGTCACAAGTAGAACACAGCCACCAGTGTTTGTCTGCGTTGAAGCGTCCAGCAAAGACTGCTGTCAATTATTATGAGAAAGAACGGACAACAATCGATCGCCAAGAATACTTGGCAAGCGATGTGATGTATGGGGATGTGGGGCCATCTGCAAATCTATCTGTGGCCAAAAGAGGATAAAATGTCACGTTTATGGACAAGACAAGTGCGTCAATGAAACCGATGATTTGTGGGCAGCACTTTGAGAGATCGTGTTTCGAACAAACTATGCTCACCAAGGAAATGAGATTCAATAAGAATTTAAAACCGAATGCAGATGCAGTGCCTACAATACTGCCGAGACCCCAGCCAGCACAAGCCAGCACGCCGATTCAAACATGTCCGCCGGTGCAAAGAGTCCTCCACCAAAGAGACAACGAAATGCATTCGCCAGAAGGGAGAGAGCAAAGGTAAGCCGTGCTACTTATTTACTGTATTTATTGTTTCAAGCATAAAGCCATAATCGGTCTAGGCCTACTGTATGTAACGAGTTTACACCAGGCCCTAGCCGATATGTGTGTTATTGTTTGTAGTATAAATAACTTTAGCTAATTACACTTCATTAGCTTAATTAAGTATAGATTCAATGTTTATAACAGGCTTCCCCATTTTATTCTGTAGTTTGAGTAAAAGTCTATTTAACTTTTAACTGTCACCCTATTATTACAGAGGTATTGAAACATTGTTGAATGAAGCCACTGACAGAACTGAGGATACCTGTATGATCAGCGACAATCTATTGGTCATCCACACTGAGGAGGAAGCTTTGTGTACAATAGTAAGTATAAAGACTGTACGTCATCTGTACATTACAGTTGCAGTACCAGTAGACCTGCGCATGACGTTCATTGCTCTCTCAATCACTTCAACCACATCTTTTATTATGAATGTTATTAGATATTTTCTTTACGCAGACATGTATAAACATGCAATACAATTTCAAGCTGGTTTGAAAGATTTATTAGTAAAGTTGTGTGTTGTACATTTCAGACATGTCAGAATGAAATTGCTGTGCAGACGGATCCCCCTCCACAGACACACCACAAGTCCATGCAGGCTCGAACACGCGTCAGGTCAGCTGGACTGTAAGTTCCAATCCATGTTGGTTGTTCCAAAGGTCAGCATCATAATATATATATATATATATACATATATATTATATATAATTCTTGATTATAAAACATCTTTTTTTGCAGAGTATGTTACTGAACTCTTGACCGAGACTCAATGCTTTGTGCCAAGACAATGTTGATGAGGAACCTTTGGAAGTCCCAGATCCACTCAGCAGTCGGTGGGAAGAACCAAACAAGAGGGATGCTGTTGTGCTGTATAGAAACAGATTCAATCACTGAACTGACATTATGTTTTGTTATTGATTCTAATAAAGTGCTGGATACTTGAATGACGTGTAGTTGTCAGATGGAAACGTACCACAGATCTTTTGATTGGCACATGATGTCATTCTGTGGTTCTTACCAAGTATTCCCCAACAAAATCTCACCAGCTGGCGGTATGTCATATAGTGATACATTCTGTAACATACAAGATAATACATGTCAATGGTAATCACTTCAACAACTTTGCTTATTTATCTATTTATTCTGTAACTTTGCCAGTGACCATTCGAATTTCCATAAATACATCAAAGTTTCTGAGCTCTACACATTTGTGCACACAAGTAACTTCTTCATAACGTGGCTGATCACCTGCTTGTTGTCTTTCCCTCTTTGAATACCTTTGGTAGGCTGTCTGCAACACCCAAACATCCAGACACTTTGATTTGAATCCTGGGTGATCTGTTATGCAGGTTATGTTTGCACCATGTCCCTCATATTCATTGAATTCCTCCATGACATCATTTTCTTGGCAGCAGCTCTTCAATTGCTTCCATAATTGTACAGTTTTCACATGTGCACCTAATTGTACAAAAGAAGAGTAGTAAGGACATGTACACAATATGCAATATCCAGAAAAAAGGCCAATATTAACGTCATCTTAATTTCATTCTATGTATAGGCCTGTGTTTCACAACAGGCTCGTAAGCAGCTCATAAGCCTGTTATGGTCGTACGGAGGTTGGATCTATCTAGTAGCAACTTTTTACCAGTGTCACGTAATTCTCGTAAAGTTACGACATCGTAATGTTGAGGAAAAAGTTGAAGAACTCGGAGCTTGAATGTCGAATCAAAACAGCAATCTTCTAGTTAAATCGATATATTTATTAACGTGATAAGTCAAACATGGAAAATACTCTCAGCTGAGGACACTAATCACATCGTAGCGTCCACAGGCTGAATCTCTAAACAAATCCATGTTGCTGTCTGGCGGTTCAGCGAATAGTGTGTACAATGGCTCGTAAACATATTACTAAATACATGGAGAAGGCGTTAACCTTCTTCTCATTGGTCCCTGTTGGCGCCGTCACGCTCCTTGGTCAGCAGTCAGGAAGTGATGGTTATTGGGGAAGTGTTCCTACTGTGTTTACATTCAATATTGTGCTTGTAATACATTCAGTGCAGAAATACATATTGATTGAGGTAGACAAATACATATGATAGTCTTTCAAGTGTGGATTAATACAATCAGGAGTTATTTACTTCACAATTCCCCCTTTACACACCATTTATGGTGTGTATAATATCCAGTAAATATAAGGCACCAAGTGGTGTACAAATTCAGCATATGGTATACAAGAATAAATTCTTAGTGCGCTGGTTTTTATTTCAGTCATAAAAAGTACCTTTGGTAGAAAACAGAAACTTTAATAAAAAATACCTGTAAAAAAGGTAAAAAAATACATGTAAATATCAGTAAACTTGTAATGTCTGTATAAGACTGTAATATCTATAGACGGAATCAGAGTTTCGGGCTTCCGGTGGAATCGCAATGCATGCTGGGGTGGCAAGACTAGAAAAGTGAGCACCAACACCACAAGGGCTGCCATATTGGATTTATTCTCTACGTGTTTACATTTTATTTAGATTATTCTTCAAGCGTGTTGTAAACAAACCTACTACTCTACAATGAGTTCTGAACTCCTTTCTTATGATGAGGTTCAGATGTGGAAAGTCGAAGCTTTGAAAGTATTTTGCCGCAAGCGCAATTTAAAGGTTTCAGGAACAAAACTCGAGCTTATTGCCAGGGTATTTGCTGCATCAGAGATGGGCATTGAGGAGCAACCAACAGCTAACTAAAGACTTTCAATCACAGAAAAAGAAAAGACTAAGCTTTTGGTTATGCCGAGTGGCGTTTCAGTGCCTGATCCCTTGACATTGCAGGATGGCTGGGTCAATGAAAATAACAGCATGACTTCTTGGCCGCCGATATACCTCAGCTGCCTCAGATGTCTGACCACCCAGGGAACGATGTCGAGTTTCATAAACGAACTTTGAACTAATACAAAGAAGGCAAAGCATTTAGACTGTTTGACTCTGGCTGGTTGAAACAAATATCTTTCAATCCTCTCGCAGATTCTGAGTATTGCTTTTTGAAAGCAAAATGTACTCATTCAATGAAAGTTTCCATTACGCCACATTCGGCATGGATCTGCGCAGTCAAGAAAACTGGTGATATCATAAGTGCTTATTGCAGTTGTGTTGCAGGGTAAGCTATTATAAATATATACCTAACTTGTGTTTGTTAATTATTATAAAACTCAATATATAGAAAGTACATTTGTCACACATACCCCAGGTCGAGTTCAGGATCGGGGAATTCATTTGCTGGTTTTCCTTGCATGAAATGCTCACTGCAAATCCGCGAAGATTTCTTGGGCTCCCAAGACTTCCCATTGCAATCCTGTCTCTTTACAGCTTTGGTCCATGCTAGCCTTCTAGCATGGAAATGGAAATAGTTCGAACGGGGGCTTGCAGTCGCAATTTTTGCAATCGTGAAGCTCACAATGAGATTCTGCCCATTTATTTAGCTTTTTCCCACTGTTTGAACATCCTTTCACCACACAATTCCGGTGTCCAAATTCCATAACTAGTAGAGCGATAATTATACACTAAAAACTAGCCAGATACAATGTAAAAACACTTGAAGAATAAGCTAAATAAAATGTAAACACATAGAGAATAAATCCAATATGGCAGCCCCTGTGGAGTTGGTGCTCACTTTTCTAGTCTTGCCACCCCAGCATGCATTGCGATTCCACCGGAAGCCGGAAACTGCGATTCCGTCTATATACGACTATGAGAGACTGTGACTATAGTAAGAGACTGTAACTACAGTATAATCAGTGGTTTAGGTATGGCAGCAATGAACACTTTGTGGAGTTATTCACACAAAATCATCTTCCTCCAGGCTGTCTTGTTCCTGCCCTATATCATAGTCTATAAGTAACTTGGTTTCCTCTTGCATCAAAAATTGACCTTTCTCTGTCTCTCTCTCTTTGGTCAGGGCAGTGGTGATCAGTCTAGTGGTCAGGGTGCGGATACATGGAATGCAACGGCATCTACACAGTATTAATATACCTATTATTATCGGTATGATCAACAGAATACTCAACATCAACATCTTATACTGACCAAACCAACGCTCCATGGAGCCTGTGAAGTAATGTTCTACCCCACTGTTTGTTGCTAGCTCTTTGCTGAGTCTGTTGAGTCCTTCCAAAGCTCTGGTAATGGATCCATCTGGGGCAGTGTTGTTTGAGATGAAAGTACAACACAGATCCAAACAATTTGCAGACACCCCCTTTTTCAGCTAGCAACATGTCTAATGCAATTATGTTCTGTCATCAGGCTAGTCTTCTCTAACTGCTCATGCAGTCCAGTGACAGCATCTCTGGTGAGGTTCACAAATCTCTGCTGGTTGTAATAAATGTAATTGATCCAATCTACATTTTTGTTGACAGTGACTCGAACGAGAATGGATTCAAGACCCGCAAGTATTTGATTTCTAGCTTTGAATTCATTGGGCACACTCTTATGGAGTCTATGTAAATTGTGGAGCTGAAACTTCCACCGAGAACAGAACGTTTAACTCGACTCTGGGGACTCTCTCCATTAGGCAAAAACCATCCCTCCTGAGGTAACCTCTATGGTAGAATTATACCATTTCAAATGTCCTACCTCAGTGCCTGTACCCCTGGTTTTATTGATGCACTCATAATCGCCCTCATAGGCTCTGAATGGAGGTGGAATGATGTCTTTTCTGGTCACTGGATACATATTTCGATTAATGTTAACTGGTTTTATCTGCTTACTTAAACGGACATGCAAGTAATCGTAACAGGTGTGAAGTGGGGGTAATCTAAGGACAATTTGCCCTCTGATGCTTTTTCTAGACTCACAATCTAATTATTCATTAGCGTTTTGTTCTAACAGGTACAAATCTTGTCTAACTTCTGCCAATGAGCGAGAAGGCGCCAGTGCGGTTACACAATGTGTGAGGTGGTGCCAATTAGCTCCTTTTTCACCTTTTTACCCGGAGGGCGTATTAAGTGCGTTCAATCACCTCCCACGGTCCCGTCCACCTAGGTTCAGATCACTTTCTTTTGTGGACCTTGAGCCTTACCCAATCACTTGGTCCAACAGAAGTCTCTGGTGGTCCCTCAGGTATCTCTGCTGCTGCTTGCACCCGTGTAGACAAAACTCCAATGATTTTAGTCCCTGCCATATTCATCTATTTCAATTTGCCATAGATCTAAAACAGGCCCATGCCCTCCTTCCCTTGGAGGACCAGGCATTGGTCTACCGGTTAACAGCTCATGTGGAGAAAAATGTGTTTGACTGCTTTGTGAGGATCTCATGGACATAAGTGCCAAGGGTAAAGCATCTACCCACTTTAACTTGTTACCATAACATGCTTTAGCAATTTTTCTTTTGAGTGTTTGATTTGCACGTTCTACCAAACCCTGTGATGCCGGATGGTAGATTGAACCAAAATTGTGTGTTATGCCAAAATATTTCTCTACTTCTGCAAGGTTATGGATCACCCTCACCATCATCCGCATGTTCGCTCCCGTCTGTGTCTCCATCTTGAATACTGTGTCTCGAGCTGCTGTTTCCACCACGTTAAACTCGCTCGCATGATCCACGACACCGGCATCCTATTCAATAAACTCAATAGACTCACTGTCACTCGATTCTGTCGAAATATCCGAGCCAGAGGCCGACATCGCCACGTCTGCCGTGCTGTCCGTGTATTCAACTGGTGGACTGTGTTCTACTTTTGACGTCAGAACACGGCGTCGGCTGTTTCCGGTAGCGGCGATGTCAACATCGGTGGTCGACATACTAAATCGTGATTTATTAAATACTGCGGGCAGTGTCATAAATAACACATCATTTTACACCACAAATAGCATTTACTATCATCAGTAGAAATTCATGTTTATCATTTCGTAGGCCCTTTAAGTGCTTGTGTGCGAGCCTAGAGCGCTGCTTTGTTTTATTGATGCTCATTACAGAGAAAAGTTGTTCACAAAGGTAGGTAGTCCCAGGCTGTCAATGTGGGGTACCCTGGCAAGAGATGCTGATAAAAAGGTGTCCAAGCCCACCAAGTGGGCAAAGTTGCCCTTCAAATCTGAATCACACTGCAAGTTGGATGTCGACGGGCAGATCAGAAGCCTTGACGGTGAACGGCGAGGGAAACACTGCAGTATGGTTTTGATGCTAATGCTATTTCGCTAGCAATAAGGTAGCTAGCTTTCACTGCTGCATCGCCGATATCTTGGCTACGGGTAACAACAGACTGCTGTTTCTTCAGACCCCCTAACAATTCATTTATCTCCTCTGTTGTTCTTGTAAGCTGTTGTATTTTTCGCCATGATGAGTCACATAGTGGCGCCAAATATTATATTCTTTGACCACTGAAACCTGCTGTGAACACACCGAGCACACAGCTTTCCCACTCACCTCTTTGAATAAATAGGAAACGGTCCATTTTTCTTGGAAAACTCTACACTCCGTGTCCACTTTTCTCCTTTTTTGACAAATACATTTTGGGTAATGAGGCTGCGAGTGTAATGTTGACAGAACCCGCCAGCTCCAGAAGTTCTTTTACCGGCAGCTCCAGCATGAACAGTTTGCTTGCTTGGCAGTGTTGTTGTGTGTGTGTGGACACATTTGAAATAGCAGTTACTTGTATTGAACATTTGCAGTTAATGTCTTCAAAATCATTCCGCGGGCCGGATTGGACCCTCTGGCGGGCCATATGTTTGACACCCCTAATTTAGAGTCAACAACTAACCAAACCTGCATGTCTTTGAACTGTGAGAGGAAGCTAGAGAACCCTGTATTTAATGAAAATTGGACACCAAACTACTAAATACACAATCCCAACGACAATGCAGAGAGAGAGTGATCCTAAACATAAAGACTAAGCAACAACCAAGTAGTAGAATGACCATAGCTGGTCAAGTTGGTCACCTGACTGAAGGGAAGAATCCCCTGAAACAAGCACAAAGTGAAGCGAGCTGCAGTCCAGGCCTGGCAGAGCATCACTATGGAGTCGGCAGCTCTAAGCATCAGAGGCCATGGACTGCAGAGGATTTGTAACCCAATATGAAATATGACGTCCTCAAATTTATCATATGTCTTTTTTATTGTTTTAACTAATTTTTAGGTGTTTTTGTGTTTATGTTATTTTGAATTGTCTTATTGTAAAACACTTTTTTGAAAGTTTTTAATATATTTAAAATACTTTAAAGTTTACTTCTTCCACAGGAAAATATTCAAATTAAATGATCTCAGAAGAGGAAATCAAGCTGCTCACAAATTTATAGACATGCAACCTGTGACGAGGCACACGCAGATATTTGTTGTATTAAGAGGTCACAAGAAAAGATCGGACCTACTTCTTACACCGAAGGACCACAGACCAGTGGCGTAGCTAGGCCCATTTTAAGCCCAGATACAATGTTTTAAAGCCCACCCAAATTAAATTTTTTTAGGATGTGATGCGTTTAGGAAAGAAAAGTGACATTCTATGGCATCTGAATCACAACAGCGTGATAGATCTCAAACAGAAGGAATTATTTGATGCTTCCACCAACAAGTGTCTGAAAGACAGATGGTGTGTTTAAGAGTGGATAGGCATTTTTTTTGTCTTAAAGCACACCAGATTTATGCAAATGTACTTTATTTTGGGTAAGGGGGACCTGTGTCCTATTAGAAATTGGTGTCAGTGTTTTCTCCAATCATTCAATGTTTTTATGATAGATTAAAGAAGAAAATATGTCTGTTGCTTTGTAGTTATTGCCATCTCAGCTTCTTTTTTAATAATCTTTTATTATTATTTTCACAAAGACAAACATTCTTATATTTTCACCCCAACCCCATGGGCTCACAGAGATTAGCAAATATAAGATTAGTAAGAAACAATTATAAATTCACATCCAAATGAAAAAAACTGGGAGAGCATGCCCCCGGACCCCCCTAGAAGATGGGAAGTCCACCCTACTCTGAAGACAAGTCAACATGATTAAGGCCAGGTAACATGGACCTGGTTAACATGACTAATATATTGACGATGCAAGCGGCACAAAACACTATGGGTGTGGAGTGGCTTTGCTCAGTGCAAAACTCCCAGACTTACTTATCTATCATCATGCCATCTGAGTTCCTTTAATGGTAATTGTACTACCATGCAGGTGCACACAACTCCACCTCACCTCTGGGCTAAGCCCACCCACACTTGAAAACCTAGCTACGCCCCTGCCACAGACTCTTCCTCCTGAAAATAAACAGTGAGACAACACACAATTCAGCTACAGTTCATTTACCGGGTCTTAACGCATGCTGTATAATGGTGAGACTCAGCAATGCAAACACTTAGCATGATTAAAAGTGTTTGAATAGGACCTGGCTGGGTATAGTCACTGCACAAACACTCACACTTCTTGCTGACTTCATGCAGCAGAGTGTCATTGCTACATGGTGCAGTGTCTGCACAGCCCGGTGGTCATGATGTGGGCTGCTCACTCTGATAGCCAACATTAACAGTCCTGTAAAAAGCCGTAAGTAAGCGTCGTGCATGGGTTCACACAGAAGAGATCTTCTGATCTATATTTAGTCTTTAGACGCTGATGTGTTTTCATAGCCGGATGCACACTTACGTGATGTTATGCCCTCCTACAGTGATCCCATTGTCCATACCATCCACATATTGTTTGTCCTATTAAATGTAAAGACCGGGGCAGGACCCACATGCTGCGGCCGCTGCTGACACGGTGGGCGGGGTACAGAGAGTCCGCTTGTACAGCTGCTCCCGTCTCTCGTCTCTGAATCCTTCCTCTGGGTCGAAACGCCACTTCTTTCCCCACTCCCTGTGGAAACGGTGTAACAATGCATTCAAGACCATTTTGTGGTAGACCCATTCATCACATATCTCATAAACTAGAGAACTAAGAGTAGATCTACATTATTGTAGCTGCTGTGTGCGTCTTATAATTCTCCAAGTTTGATAAGCATTAGAAATGTAAATCAACAGCAAATTATAGCATTTAGGCTAAAAACATTGAATTCAGTATGTGAATAGAAGACGACACATAGTTTAGTCGGTTGGCGCCACCTTGTGACCAAATAATACCATTGCATTCCTTGTGACAGTTTGTAATGCCTCAAATAAATGTAAACATTTTTGAAAATAAAATGCAATTATAAATAGAATCAGCAGTAGTGTAAAGTACATTAATCATACTCAAGTATTGAACTTAAGTACAGAGTTCAGGTACTTGTAGTTGGTGACTTCTATTTTAAACTACTTGTATTGCACTACAATTATTTTATAACTACTACTTACAAGTTACTTTGCAGGTTGAGATGGCCATGGAGTGCTGGCTTTTTACAGGACTGTTAATGTTGGATATCAGAGTGAGCAGTAACAGCCCACATCATGACCACAGGGCTGTGCAGACACTGCACCATGTAGCAATGACACTCTGCTGCATGAAGTCAGCAAGAAGTGTTTGTGCAGTGTCACAACTTGGCTCAAGAGGAGGTGACAAGGAGGGAGACAACACAATCAAATAACTTTTCTATATGGTTTAATTTAAGTAAAATGATCCACAAAGCACAAGCACAATATGAATAGCAGGAAGCAGGCCCTATGGAAGAGACAGAGAAGATCTTGCAGGTCTCTTTATAGCCTGATCCAGCCTGCCCGGGTGTGCTGAATCAGTGATGAGGAGATGACGAGGTCTCAGCTCCACCAATCAACCTCCTGAAACACAGGTTAAGCACACAACGTGGGAAGGACAGGGCCACCTCTGAGGCCGTCACAGCAGTGACTATACACAGCCAGGTCTTATTCAAACACTTTTAATGATGCAAAGTGTTTGCATTGCTGAGTCTCACCATTATACAGCATGCGTTAAGAGCTCGGTCATCCGGTAAATGAACTGTAGCTGAATTGTGTGTTGTTGTTTGTTTTCAGGAGGAAGAGTCTGTGGTCCTTCGGTGTAAAAAATTAGTTCCCATCTTCATTTTTTGTGACCTCTTAATACAAAAAATATCTCCGTGTGATCCCTCGTCACAGGTTGCATGTCTACAAATTATGAGCAGCTTGATTTCCTCTTCTGAGATCATTTAATTTGAATATTTTCCTGTGGAAGAAGAAGTAAACTGTAAAGTATTTTTAAATATTCCTGAAACAGAAGACAAAAGAACACATTCATATCTACTCAGTGGCGGGCCGTGCATTTCCCACCTAGGCCTTCAGTGATGTCCTCCACAGTCCGACCTGAATTATTCCACCTCTTAATAACATCATGATGACGCCATGGCTCTAGAAACTATACATTTAGACAGAAACGCAGTATAACCGGGCGTTGCATCACCTTAACATAGTCAAGTACAACAGAGTTATATTAATATTTCCAAAGCATTTATAATCAATAAATCCGCATTTCCCTATTTTTGTTCACCCTTTCGTTGTGGAGCTCAGTTTCCCTGCGCACTTGTTCGTTGAGCTGTAGATCCACTCGGGTGTCCCAAAGGTTTTCAAAAGCACCGTTGCTTGTAAGTGCCCAGCCGTGCTTTGGTGTCTCGTTGCTGCCTTGGTTAGACAACTCAAGTTTCCAAACCCAGTGTGGCTCCAAACAACAAATCGATCAGTTGTAAATAGCAGGCATTCCCAGCAGTACAATGTGCAGTGCCTCTCGGAGAATGTGAGCCAGGGGTACCGCTCGTAGTTAGTGATTTGAAAGTGGCGGACAAACCCTGTGATAGGCTCGCTAGCGTCGGGGTTGGCCATTCTCTTTTCACGATGTCTAGCTTTTCTTGAAAATGCCGTTGTAATTATATCTGCGACCAAATCGATCTCTTGTCCTCCTTCAGCCATTGTGGGTTGAAAAAAAACAGCTTGTAGAAATTAGCTCGTTCAAGTTCAGTTTGCTAGCTCTGCATAGCTCTGCATAGCTCTGCATAGCTCTGCATAGCTCTGCATAGCTCTGCATAGCTCTGCATAGCTCTGCATAGCTCTGCATAGCTCTGCATAGCTCTGCATAGCTCTGCATAGCTCTGCATAGTAGCTCTGCCTCTCAATAGTGCGTATCCAATCAAAAGACGTGCACGTCAGCGATGACGCTATCATACACCTGATAGCTGGCCCCGGTGCCACCAACTCGGAATCTGATTGGTTAACGCCACAGTTTTGTTTCCGTTCACTTTAAGCGACAGGCGCCCGCACTGTTGATTCTGAAGGCCTCAGGGCAGATTTCTTGGACCATGGCAACACATTATGGCTGAAATATGATTGGATAAAAGCTCTAACATAAAGGCCAGCCCTCCAAATCTCGATCTGAGGCTGGAAGCAGCGCAACCAAGAGGAAAGCTATGAAATGAAGAGAATAGACTATGGGGAATAATTTAATACATATTTGTGGAAAAAATATATCAAACTTAAATTTATATTCTGATGATGTTTAGGCCAGCAGAGAAGGCCTTGCTGGCCCTGACGGCCCACCACGGTATCTACTTAACAACTTGACATCTGTTTAAATGCTGGAGTTAGTGATGTGTCCTTCTGTGTGGAGGCTTCGGAGCGTGTGTCAGTAATTGCGGAAGATTTTTGTGAAGTGCGTATCGATGCTTGTGTTGATGACGTATGTGATGACGTTCAAAGCCTCGCCGTACCATGTGACTGATTCAGGAACAGGTTCGCGGGTTTGACGTGCGATTCGAAATATAAGGGGGAGCGAACCGCAATTGAGTCCCCTCATAATCAACACTTTATATAACCGCAAATTTGTGGGTTGTTGTCGTAGTATGTGTTGTTGCTGTTGAGTTGTTGGTATTGCGTTTGTATTGGATCATTATGGAGCATACCTGTCAACATTGGAATTTCAAAATAAGGGAATTTTTTTGCCTGACTCTGCCCATATTTTAACAGCTCTCAGCCACCAATGTAAATGTAAACACATAAGACACGGGTATATACATTCAGGAAATACATGTTTATTTAAAGTATGTATTACTAGTACAGACATGTTTATAAGATTTATTTATTTTATTTGATGAGTTATTATCATCAATTTATTTGACGATTGATGAGTTGTGTGGCTGTTGTTTCCCCGACGAGTACTTCCTTGCAATTGCAGTCGGGAAACATGTCCGCTACACTGCGACTGAATTCATCGCAGAAGCTGAAGGCTACATTATTTTTGACGCAAAGCATTGACATCTTTCCCTCAGCTTTGGTCACTTGGTCTGCCTCTGAAACAGTTCTTGTCACAAATGAAGTCATTGACAGTGTATGTTTTTGTGCCTCTTGGCGTGATTGTGCTTGGACGATGTTTCATGCTGGCGAACATCGCATATTCCGTCGTGTGCAATGCTAACATCTGAATGGCACACTTTACAAAAAGCACGAGTTTGCTCGACTCTGCTTTTATTAAATAAGGGAAGGTCTCCTCTCATTTGGTCAGGTACTTGCATGAAGTTTTAACTTTTTTGGCAGGTACAACTGCGTCTCCATCTATCTCCCGTTCACTGTGACTCATCCATATGTTTTCGTCTTCACCTTCTGTGTTATTGTTCCTGTTTTCTTCTTCTGTGTGTTTACTGGCGGATAACGTTTTTCAGCTAAAGTTAAACATAATACTGCCATCTGCTCTACCGGAGGCCACTTTACACTTTTTTTAATTAGGCCTATTTATTTTTTTGAAAGGTTAAAAATGCGGGATAATTACGGGACAATATTTAAACGGGAGAAAAACGGGATAGAAGTAAAAATACGGGATAATCCCGGGAAAAACGGGAGGGTTGACAGGTATGTTATGGAGCCAGCCAACTAGCAAAACAATTGTTATACACGCCAGCATCATCTTCCCTGTGAGTAAGTAAAGAATCCAAATCTAAATCTGTTGGGAAAATAATGTATATCCCATATACTACAAACCAGGCCCAGTGGCGCAGCTTGTAGAGCAGGCGACCCACTTTCAAAGGCTTGCTACAGCGGCCTGGTGTTCGAATCCGATCCGTGACCATTTGTTACATGTCATTCCCCTTCATCCAATCTTAAACTGTATTATTATTTAAGGCGTAAAATACCCCCAAAGAAATTCCCAGCATTCTCTTCTCAATAACACGTACACACAATCATTAATCTTTATTTTTAAATAGAACATGATATTCATACATCTTAGATGTGTGCGTCAAATAATTTTCAAGGCAAAGATACTTTAAATCCACTGTAGCCTTGCACTTCGCCAGAAGCTTCGAGTAATTAACCTATTTTTTAAACAATTGGCTGAAGTGGTTCAGTGCTTCACAAAAGCTTAATTTGCCCATCACTACTTCACACACCTAAGCCATGCAATCATAATCACTCTGCCGGTTTTACATTTATTGTCCACTTGATGGCACAGTAGAGCAAATGAAGCACCATGAAGCTTCGGCTCATGAGTGAACCAATTGGATGGAAAGCTTCAATGCTTCATGAAGCTTCATCTCGTCATAAAAAATGTGGAGACCTGAAGGAAACCATTTCCTTAAGTAATTTTTCCGTGTCAAATCAAATTAAACTTGTTGCAATATAAATGGATCACATGCATATGTCACTCCGACTTTCTTTTTGAGATGTGGATGTTGGCTTCTGTTAGACTAATTGCTGAGGTTGAGAGTCATTCACCAGCAGCTGTCCATCGTTAACTCTGATCTCTGGCAACACTTATAACCCTCCACATGTGTTAGGTTCTACAGTGTAGGCCTTCAACATGATGATTGCACAGTTTGTCGCAGGGTAAGTAAATGGCTTGCTTGAAGTTAACTGGTTAATGGTAAAAATGTGTTGATACTATTGTCTTGTTTTATATTGTTTTAGGGCTTCCCTCTTTGCTCTGTTGATTGTGGAAATATGCTGCCATCCTGTTAAGCAAGGTGATTGTATCATCCACTCCAGTAAATTATTGTGTTTCAGTTGTTTACTTTTGATTAACTTGTGTTCTCTTGTATGCAGGCTCTAATCCTGGCGCTTCTTTTAAGAGCAGTAACATGAACACTGCTCCTAATTTGGATTTGTACCGGGAAGTGCCTTCTGGCCAGTTTTCACCTGGAGCTGTTCGGTTTAACAATGCTCCTTCTCAAGGCATCTCTACACCAATTGATCATGCAGTGCCAGATACAAGGCCCAGTGTTTCTGAGTTTATAGTTCAAAGAGAAATAACGTCACTTGTTGGCTCTAGTTCCCCTGGCCTGCTTTACTCGGGGAACAAGGGCACTTTGTACCAGGAAGTGCCTTCTGACCAATTTTCAACTGGAGCTGTTCAGTTTAACAATGCTACTTCTCAAGGCATCTCTACACCAATTGCTCATGCTGTGCCAGATACAAGGCCCAGTGTTTCTGAGTTTATAGTTCAAAGAGAAATAATGCCATTTGTTGGCTCTAGTTCCCCTGGACTGCTTTTCTCAGGGAATAGGGCCACTTCAGTGAGGCAAAACTCTACCAGTTCTGCACAACCAGAAGCTGGGTTTCAATCTGCCTCACAAGGTAACACACTAATGCTTGATCTGTGATTTTTACAATGAACTTAATATGATTTTGAGCAATCTAAAGATATGTGACATTAAAACTAGAAAGTCTTGGCTAGCTGTCTGGAACAAAAACTCTTTTTGATTTCAGATGCCAACTGGGCTGTTGCATCTCCTCCTGATCTGTTCTACGGCGGTGAGGAAATGTCGACTGGCACTCGTGGTGTTGTCTCCAGTCGACCCAAGAAGCTGAGTCTCCTTCAACCAATGTACCAGGCAGGGGAGTTGTCCAATTATGAGCTAAGCAATGAGCACGGTGACTTCGAGAGGGAGACCGAGGAACAAGGCTGGTGGCCTCAGCAACCACGTCCTATGCAAGAGTCTGCTGGACAAGGCTTCGCCAGCCAACCTCGTCCAGTCTTCAACATGGGTAGAAGCTTGAGCCCTTATCATTACTACGACTTCTCTTTCCTTACCGGCCAGTATCCTCCAGGCACATTCAGTCATGCCAGCAGCAGCTACGAGCAGGGAAGAGACTACTGGCAAGACGTTCACTATATGAAAGACTCTGGTACCTCTAACCCCAGACCTGAACAGCAGATCCAGACCTTCACTGGTGACTTTGGAGCTCCCCAGAGCATTGAGTATCCCAGTACGCCTGTGGGAAGTCCTGTGATGTCTGGTTATGGACAGGGTGGTGCTCAGCCTGGTCTAGAAGCTTCTTCCCCTCAACACTTCTGGCAGTCAAGCCGTTGGCCAAATCATGTATGACAAAATATATTGACACAAATGACTAACTATTATTGTAACTAGTACTAATCTTGCTCTTTTCCTATCTTTTCTATGTGTATAGGCCTATTAGCGGTGTGGATCCCTACAGCATGAACAAAGTTTTCGGATGAATAAAGCTTTTGTAATTTACTCTTGCTTCAAGATTGTTTCTCTTGACTAAAGGAGCCCCGTGCCAAAGTGGCACAAAATGAAATTGTCAAAAAAACCTATGACTAATGATGTTCCACTGCATGGTATGCCACAGCTCTACTCTTGGACTCTCTTTGGCTTCCATTGGGAGAACCTGTGGATGGTACCTAGTTTATTTTTTTGGTACTACCTTGGTCAATGTTTTGTAAGCAGATGCTAAGAGGTGGTGGTGGTAAAACCCTGCACACCAGACTACACGAAAAATCAGACTGTGGTAGCACAATTTATAACTAACACTACAAACCAGTTAAGCTGATTCTTGCAGCTCAATTTCTCTGCATGCCTTGTTATAGAGTCAAATAAACTCTATCCTCTCTATGTGCTGACATAAAAGTGCTTATCAGGCTCAGTTGATTGGATCTAGAAACAGAACTCATGGGGAAATGGTAACAATACAGACTCAAGATGTATGACAGTTGGATGAGATCACGGTCAGACAGAGGTGACTGTGCAATGCGTCTGACTCAGCTCAGAAGAGTTGGTGTTAAAATCAAATCCGGGTCAAACCGCTATGTCTGCCTTTGCATTAATGGCTTATTAGACTAATACAGATTTACATTGAGCAGTGGAGGTGATATCACCTTGATGTGCCTGCTCGATTTGTGTGATTGATCAAATATATTTTCTGTGATATTTAGAAGTGCTCAGCAGTTCCAGTTATTTGTGTTAAACATGTGATTAGACTAGATTTACAATTGCAGCTTACTCTTCAGTTTGACCATTATTTATTTTTGTGTGATCAATTGAATGATAACCCATCCTTATGTATCCGTTTTGTGACATGTAAAAAGTGCTTAGAAGGCCCTGTTGATCGATATAAAGTCCCATCTAAGCAAGTGAAAGCAGACTCTGTGGTGCAGCACTTCTGACTCGAGATCAGAATGATGCATGTTCAAATTCCATCAGGGTCAATCTACCACAATGTGCTGTGACTTCTATTAACATAACAGATGGTTAGACTCATTTATAACTAACACTACCAACAAATTAGCAGGCTCCCACTTTCTCTACATGCCTTGCTATGTATTTGTTACTAATTCCAATAAAAAAAACACTCTCCATGCTCTGACAAAGTGCTCAAGAACTCATGGAGCAATGGTAACAATGCAGACTCCAAATCAGAAAGTTACCTGATCAAATAAGTTCACGGTTGTGTGGTTTGACCTTATGGCAGCGGTCTCTTCCTGGATGTGTATGCCTCCAAACAGGACATGACTTACACAATAGTCTTATGAGCATGACAATTATGTCAATCATGTACTCTGGCCTTTACAGTTGCCAGCTCTCAACTATGTTTCGAGGCGTGTTAAACAAATCAAACCTAAACACCAAATTTAGGAAATGTCTTTTTGCAAAGAACACTTTCACTTTAAGCAGTGATCGCCGTTGCTGTCGTATCACAAGGTTGTTAACTGCGCGTCACGGCGTTTCTTCACAGACTCTGTGGCGCAACGGTAGCGCGTCTGACTCCAGATCAGAAGGTTGCGTGTTCAAATCACGTCAGGGTCAAACTTATATTGTCCTTTTTGACGTAACAGATAGTTAGACTGATTTAATACAGACAACAATGGACTTATGAATACACACACACACACATAGTAAGAAAAAGACAAACTCTGATAGTGTTGTCATCCACTGCAGTTTCCTGTGCCTACATGTAAATCTCCCAATATCTCCTTTGTTTTCCCTATTTAATATTACATTATTACAGGTCATTTAGCAGACCCAATAATAGTATCACGTCTGGTTTTACAAACATACACAGTGCATCAGATGCATAGTTGTGCTTTAGTGTTTGTGTCATGAGCAGGAGGGAATGGGACAGATACACAAGAAGGCATTGACATATTTATAGCCTCCAAAGACTTAAACAGAAGGTAGGAGGAGAAGAAGGATGTGGGGGTAGCAGAAGATAATGACAGAGTGGGAATAAAGATAGACATTTATTTTTAAAACCATCTGTTTTGTGTTGAATGAGTAGATAAACGGTTCGGCCAGGATGCCAAGTTGAAAAGCTGGACTAGTTTTGTTTAACCATGTATCAGCTGTATAAATATATGCCATTTGAACATTTTGTGATATAATTAGCAAGTACAGTTGGAGGATAAAAAGGTATAGAGAAGAAAAGCTTTTGTCAAGAAGCTAGATAATAATGGACAGGTAGAGTCAAATGGGAGAACAGTTTAAGTAAAGAAAGAGAAAGATGAGAAGTGAAGTTATATATAACTATTAAACTATTTTTATTAACACAAATGCAAATGACAAAATGAGTACAAAAGCGATGGAAAAGATGGACATTTTCTGGTGAACATTTTTTGAAGTTGCTGTTTATTGACTGACTCCCTTGATGCTGATTTACAGTACGAAAGCTGCACTGAAAGCAAGGCAGACAGAAGGAGAAAGATATTCATTAGAAATTGTGTACTACTCTCATTCAGATTTAATGAAAAGGTTCTTTTTATTTGATGTTTCACATTTTGGGAAAACACGCTATGTAGAGTTTTTTGCCGAGAGTTAGATTAGAAGATTGATTGCACTTTCTTGTTTGTTTGGTAATTATTAAACCACAGCAGTGACACAGTTAGGTAAGCTTAGCATAAAGACTGGAAACACCTAACCTGGCTCTGTGCAAAGTTAACAGAATCCACCTATTAGCAGATCCAAAGCTCACTAATTAACTCTTTATGTCTTGTTTGTGTAATCAGAACAAAAAAGTGGAGTTATGAGCTAGGCAAGAAATATTCAGAACATTTTTGTAACAGATTCAACAAATAGATATAACTTGTCAATTACTGTACTGTATCTTAAGAGGTTCTGGTGGGAGAATTGTGTTACTTGGACAGAGCCAAGCTAGCTGTTTCCCCCTGTTTCCAGTCTTTATGCTAAGCCGAGCTAGCTGCTCTCCTGGTTGTAGTTTCATGTTTACCATACAAACATATGAGAGTGGTAGCTATCTTCTCATCTAACTATTGGCAATAAAGCCAATAGGTGTATATATCTAAATCAACATTTTATATTAACAGCGAAAAGAAAGTGGCAGCTTGTGTGTCTGTGAGCACGTTTAATGGACTGAATGCATGCACCGACGTTTGCATTATACTGTATGTGTACAGCTACGGTTTCCACAGCAGACGCAGCTGTCTGGCCCGTTGGACTGCACCTATGTCACTGTGACTCTATTTCGGGACCCCGTGTTGTTCAAAAGGTCAGATAAAGAAGCATAAGCATCCTGACAAAGCAGAGGGTGGGGGTGTCTGGTGAAAGGGGGTGAAGTCGGATATCCACAAACCAACACACACATCACAAACGCAGGGGCAGTGCTGACAGAGACAGGGAGAAAGGGAGAGCAAAGTGTAGCATTGAGAAGCAGAGAGTGAGACATTGGGCAAGCTTCCTGTAGAGAGGATTCCCCTTTGAAAGAAAGAAGAGATTATTTAAGAGTCCTGGGACATTAGTTGAAAAGAAAGTCTGATTTGACCTTTGATCAAGTTGATAAACAGACATTTCTGGACATCATGGATGGAGAATCGTCCAGCCAGGAGACATCTGGGTCAACAGAGACAGCCAGTCAGACTGACACCAACAACAACCAGGTTTGGTGTTTTTTGGCATGTTATACTAAATTGCACACACATTTGTGAAATCCACAATGTCCCAATCCGTACCAGGAATAGGCAGTGAGTGTATTTGTGACCGTGGCAGGTGTTATGTTGGGGCAGTAGGACAGTTGAAGTAGTTTTGGCTGAATTTCCTGTACACCTGTTCTTACTCCTGGCTGCAGAATGTAACACACAGAGACACAGAAGCTACGCAAAGCAATGCACATGCACACACACAAACACACACTTCTGATGAAGCCTGTCCTGGTGTGACCGTTGCGTAGTGACATTAGACCAGATATATGTATTTTAAATATGATTGCATTCATCTCTAACAGCTATAATTCCGTATGTCACATTTTGTCTAGATGAGATCTGAAATCATTGAAGTTTAAAAAAAAGATAGCAGGACCCTCAATTGACTGAACAAATTGATTAATAGCACTCATATCAGAGGAAACAATTTGACATTTAAATATAGCGAGGCAAATGGGTTTTCCTATTGATTAGTTGTGAATATTAAAAGTTCTCATTGGGATGAAGTTGACTTGTATTTTAAGTGTGACAAAGTTCAACCTCTTAGCCATAATCAAATAGTAGGGATACTCAACAAATCCCAGAGTAAAGTTTGAGGTCTCACATTACATTATGTTCTTTGGTTCCAGTTCCATGTTATCCCTCGAGTAAAGCGTGGACACTAAGTTTAGTACATCTTACATAATATTACCTTACATCCAGAAGTCATGCTCTTAATAATTCAAACATGTCACCAGATTATTTATTAGAATATTTATTATTTCACACTTAAACGTATCTCTACAGTGAAACTGGAGCAGGACAGAAGCAGGATACCAACAATGTATTAGGTTTCCACTCATGTATGTCCTTTATTTGATATTGATACATATTGTTTTAGGGGTCATGGTCTGAGCAAACGGTATTTTACATTGGTTTGAGCTACAGCTGCACTTCCCCCATGGCTCGGTAAAGTTTAAGTTTCGGGTGTCCATTTTATTTGTCATATGTAGGTTCAACAGTACAATTAAATGTTTTGACCAGAAAACGGTTCAACTCAGTAATAAAACTACATATAACAGCACCGGTCAGATAAAAGATAAATAGTGAGATAAAATACCATTAATAAGATAGAAAGACAATAATATGATGAAGTGACATAAATTGTTTGATAAAAAGTAATGACATATAAATATATATAAATAAACACATGTTATTGTTTTCCATTTGGCCAATAACTTCAACTACAAACATAGCTGTGGTCAAGGGAGAATGATCATATTGGAAATGGAAATGACTGTACATGTCGAGCCAATATCCGTACACCCTCCAGGTAAAAATCAGGATGTATCAGCATATCCCTCGTATTGAAGATAATCCACAAATATTTACAAGTAACTTGAAAAAACATCTTCCAGTCATGTGGTACAAGCTCAATTTGATTACATTTGAACAGCTTGTACAAGTCAATCTCAAATTAAGATATTATAAAAGATTCATAAAGTCAAGGCATATTTGTCAATAGATGTACAGGTTAGAAATAGATGTGCAAGTGTGAATTACACAAATCTACAGAAATGTGTGTAGATACACAAACATGCATTGTACCTTGTAACTGTTGTCAATCTTTGCAGATGTTTAACTAAACTCTATTTTACGTGTTTTGTCCTGCAGACTGATGAGCCAGAGCTGGAGAAGAGTAAAGACACAGGGAGCGAGCCTCCAGCAGGAGAGACATTGGAAGGTCAGGGGGTAATGGAGAAGGAGGAGGAGGGGGAGCAGGGGGAGCAGGGAGAGGAGGAGGATTCAGTACCAGAGCAGGGAGCAGAAGAGGAGCCCAGTGCTGGAAATACAGACAATCCCCAGACCCCTCCATCAAAGCATGTTGAAGCTGACACTGAAGAGGCTGAAGACAAAGTCTCCACTGATGTCGACGAGAAACATCCTGAAACAACAGGTGGAGAAAAAGATGGGGAGGGAGAGAGGAAGGAAGACAAGAAAGGTGGGGAGGCGGAAAAGGTCAAGACTTGCAAAACTGAGAGAGATGGAGAGGAGATGACAGACAAAACGAAAGAGAAAAAGAAGAAGAAAACAGAGGACAAGTCTAAAGAAGCAGAGAAGGATGTTAATGAAAAAGCAGTAAAAGGGGCAGAGAAGAAAAAACAGGTTGAGAAAGTGGATTTAGAAACGACAGACAGAGGAAAGGTGAAGGAGGTAGAAAAGCAAGGGAAGCCCAAAAGAAAGAGTGTTCCTCCCTCTTCTTCTTCTCTCTCCCGACCGAGACCCTCTGCACGCTCTATTAGAGCAGCCGCTAAAAATGACATCATTGCCAAATTCCAGCAAGGTGCACCAGAGTAAGTCATTTTACAATGCCCAGCACATCAAATAAGTGACAGTAAGTATGGTCTGATACGGGTTTCATGTGGAATATTGTGACTTTTTAGGACACCAACACCCCGCAACTTCAAAATTCAGAGGTCATCTACGGCCTTGGCTACAGGAGCTTCAATCAAACAGAAGATGCTTCAGTGGTGTCGCAACAAGACTCGCAACTATGAGGTGAGTTCAACACACACTCTTCATGACACAATTTAAAGATTTGTCATCTGGATTTGGGAACAGAGAACTTGCAAAATAACATAAATAAGCCTTGGTGTGTCTATCTTCCTGTCCTTTGACCTTTTAGGGTGTCAACATAGAAAACTTCTCATCCTCCTGGTGTGATGGGCTGGCGTTCTGTGCTCTGATCCATCGTTTCTTTCCTGAAGCTTTTGACTTCAGCTCCCTGGATCCAAAGGAGAGGCAGAAAAACTTCACTCTGGCCTTCCAAACTGCAGAGTATTGACTTTTTAATTGTCTCTCCTTCCTTTCTTCTCTCAGTTCAGTTCAGATCTTATCCCACAAGAATACATTTGTTTTGCAGCAAGACAGCATAAAACTTTAACCCAACAAGACAATTAAAGACATTAAATGTTCTGGTACTTTACATGCAATATATACCACAATAAAATGTTCCTGTAATAAAAGCAAAACACCTGCAGCAATAATAATAGGGATCAGATAAAGCACAAATAATTATTTTGTTTAACTCATAGCTTCATTTTAGGGAAAACAAATCCAAAAATCCCAATGCACTCAACCCACTCAGCACCAAACAGCAGCAAGACACAGTTAGAAACTAGCTGGAGAACAAAGCAGATATTTCCCCCAGGCGTTGGTAGAGACATAAATAGAGCTAAAATAGAGTTAACATTACTCCAAATAATTGATAACGTTGCTTATAACTGCTGGATGTAAATAAGCATGATAACCTGTTTGTGTTTTCATCCTAAAAGGCGATGATACTGCATTTCCGCTGCCTCCAAATTACCTTGACTATGTTGCCTCGTTGATTCCTTTTTTTTGCACATTTAAAATGACCATACCAACCAACAAATCAGTGAGGAGCTCAGGACTATCTTTCTCTGTATATTTACTTACTATAACACTGCTTTGTCTCACCTCAGTTCTATATTTTCCTTTCCTTCTTCTGTCCTCCTGTCACCTTACACTACCCGGCAGGTCCCTGGCCGACTGCTGCCCTCTGCTGGAAGTGGAGGACATGATCATGATGGGTAAACACCCAGACCCCATGTGTGTGTTCACATATGTCCAGTCCCTCTGCCACAGCCTCTCTAAAATAGAGAAAGAGAGGAAAGACAAAGAACAGGAGGAGAAAGACAAAAAGAATGGCAATGAGGGGGAAGAGAAAGAGAAAGGAGAGGTGTCTCCGGAGAAGGACGAGGGAGAGTCTGCTGCTGAGAACGGTACGATGGAGGGCCAAGAGGAGAAACAGGAAGAGACAGAGGGTGCTGGCGAGGAAGAAAATGCAACAAACAGCTGTGAGATGGAAGGAGATGGAGGAGGGTTGGTCAAAGGAGAGTCCTAGAGAAATACTGATGCAAACAGAAAGACTGAAAAGACCAAAAGGATTGTTGATGGTTGCAGTACTTCAATGTTTAAGTCTTAGTTTTTAACTACTGACACTGTGATATTAGTTAGCTGTATGTTTGAAAGTGCACTATGCCTATGCTGTGTTTTTGTTCCACATGTTTGTTTTGAGCACATAAAGCAGAAATGTTCAGTTCCTGCATTTGCTGTGTGTTTATAGAAACAAATAACTAAATGATGGAATTGGAAATTGGAACGTTGAAAATCTTCGCGCTGAAGGGACATGTGATGCTCAGCCAAGATGAATGGGAATGAATTATGACAATATGATGGATGATATATTCACATTCATAGTATTTTGAAATACACAAATTGTAGGCTTTATAGAGAAGTCCAAAGTATGCTATATAATGAAAGTATGTGAGAAATTGAACTTATACTTCACTGGATTAAAAATTCATTGTATAGTTTAAGCCAATTGAGGTTACTACTCTTTTTTTCCTTCTTTATCAGTAATGAAGCTTTGGTTGTATGTAGTTCCAGGTAGGATCTGAGGTCTATAAAGAACATGGTTGCCCCAACATTAGTATCAATAGCAATGACTGAAAGGTCTTTACATATAACTAACACTATATAAAAATTAATAGAATATTTAAACTACATTAACAACATTAACAACATTTTAGAATAGTTTCTGATTTTACAAGAAAGGGATAACAGTTTACAAATGAGTAAGACCAGTGGGGAAGTAACTAAGTACATTTACTCAGGTACTGTACTTAAGTACACGTTTGTTTTATTTGAATATTTCCATTTTTTGCCACTTCTACTCCTCTACAATTCACAGGCAAATGTTTACTCCACTACATGTATTTGACACGTTTAATTACTAGTTACATTGGCAGATTCAGATAATAATATTGAAAAAATATTATGAAGTATTATTATGGATAAAGATAACACTACTTGACTACTACCCAGCAGTGTATACCTTTTTTAAAAACACATTCACCAGCTCCAACATTAAAGTAATGTACATATTAAGATATCAATAAATATAATCCAATAATATAATATACATTATTCTGAAAGGGGCCATTCTGCCAAATTACTTTAACTTTCCTTTTATTTTATTACTTGAAGTATATTTTGATTCTAAAACTTTTGCACTTTTACTTGTAACAGAGTATTTCTTCACTATGGTATTGCTCCTTTTACTTAAGTAAAATATTATGAGTACTTCTCCCACTACTGAGTAAAACAATCCTTTTTATCAGTGAACTCTTTTGTTCGTTAGGTTACTCACTCTTTAGTCACCTCTAATATCTCTTATTTAGGCTATAGATTAAAAAAAAAAAAATTATTTCGCCTTTAATAATGATTAGTATTGCTCGTTGATATCTGTGCCAAGGTTAATTGTTGAGGATGTATATTAATAAAACATAAACAAGGAGCATACAGAATAACCAGGAACACGTGAACTAAAACTGCCCCTGCTTTCTAGGGATTACGGTAACCAGCGGCATGCTACCGGAAAAGCCATTGTGTTGTCCCTTTTGTGAGCTAACCCAACGATTGTGTCGCGCTTTTTTCCAACATAATTCTCGGCGGCAGCA